>NW_026562242.1:0-209977 GCF_027943255.1 Anastrepha obliqua
GTCAAAGTCAAAGTCAAAGTCAAGGTCAAAGTCAAAGTCAAAGTCAAAGTCAAAGTCAAAGTCAAAGTCAAAGTCAAAGTCAAAGTCAAAGTCAAAGTCAAAGTCAAAGTCAAAGTCAAAGTCAAGGTCAAAGCCAAAGTCAAAGTCAAAGTCAAAGTCAAAGTCAAAGTCAAAGTCAAAGTCAAAGTCAAAGTCAAGGTCAAAGTCAAAGTCAAAGTCAAAGTCAAAGTCAAAGTCAAAGTCAAAGTCAAAGTCAAAGTCAAAGTCAAAGTCAAAGTCAAGGTCAAATTCAAAGTCAAAGTAAAGGTCAAAGTCAAAGTCAAAGTCAAAGTCAAAGTCAAAGTCAAAGTAAAGGTCAAAGTCAAAGTCAAAGTCAAAGTCAAAGTCATAGTAAAAGTAAAAGTAAAAGTAAAAGTAAAAGTAAAAGCAGAAGTCAAAGTCAAAGTCAAAGTCAAAGTCAAAGTCAAAGTCAAAGTCAAAGTCAAAGTCAAAGTCAAAGTCAAAGTAAAAGTCAAAGTCAAAGTCAAAGTCAAAGTCAAAGTCAAAGTAAAGGTCAAAGTCAAAGTCAAAGTCAAGGTCAAATTCAAGGTCAAAGTCAAAGTCAAAGTCAAAGTCAAAGTCAAAGTCAAAGTCAAAGTCAAAGTCAAAGTCAAAGTAAAAGTAAAAGTAAAAGTAAAAGTAAAAGTAAAAGTAAAAGTAAAAGTAAAAGTAAAAGTAAAAGTAAAAGTAAAAGTAAAAGTAAAAGTAAAAGTAAAAGTAAAAGTAAAAGTAAAAGTAAAAGTAAAAGTAAAAGTAAAAGTAAAAGTAAAAGTAAAAGTAAAAGTAAAAGTAAAAGTAAAAGTAAAAGTAAAAGTAAAAGTAAAAGTAAAAGTAAAAGTAAAAGTAAAAGTAAAAGTAAAAGTAAAAGTAAAAGTAAAAGTAAAAGTAAAAGTAAAAGTAAAAGTAAAAGTAAAAGTAAAAGTAAAAGTAAAAGTAAAAGTAAAAGTAAAAGTAAAAGTAAAAGTAAAAGTAAAAGTAAAAGTAAAAGTAAAAGTAAAAGTAAAAGTAAAAGTAAAAGTAAAAGTAAAAGTAAAAGTAAAAGTAAAAGTAAAAGTAAAAGTAAAAGTAAAAGTAAAAGTAAAAGTAAAAGTAAAAGTAAAAGTAAAAGTAAAAGTAAAAGTAAAAGTAAAAGTAAAAGTAAAAGTAAAAGTAAAAGTAAAAGTAAAAGTAAAAGTAAAAGTAAAAGTAAAAGTAAAAGTAAAAGTAAAAGTAAAAGTAAAGATCAAAGTCAAAGTCAAAGTCAAGGTCAAAGTCAAAGTCAAAGTCAAAGTCAAGGTCAAGGTCAAAGTCAAGGTCAAGGTCAAAGTCAAAGTCAAAGTCAAAGTCAAAGTCAAAGTCAAAGTCAAAGTCAAAGTCAAAGTCAAAGTCAAAGTCAAAGTCAAAGTCAAAGTCAAAGTCAAAGTCAAAGTCAAAGTCAAAGTCAAAGTCAAAGTCAAAGTCAAAGCCAAAGTCAAAGTCAAAGTCAAAGTCAAAGTCAAAGTCAAAGTCAAAGTCAAAGTCAAGGTCAAAGTCAAAGTCAAAGTCAAAGTCAAAGTCAAAGTCAAAGTCAAAGTCAAAGTCAAAGTCAAAGTCAAAGTAAAGGTCAAAGTCAAGGTCAAAGTCAAAGTCAAGGTCAAATTCAAAGTCAAGGTCAAAGTCAAAGTAAAAGTCAAAGTCAAAGTCAAAGTCAAAGTCAAAGTCAAGGTCAAATTCAAAGTCAAGGTCAAAGTCAAAGTAAAAGTCAAAGTCAAAGTCAAAGTCAAAGTCAAAGTCAAAGTCAAAGTCAAAGTCAAAGTCAAAGTCAAAGTCAAAGTCAAAGTCAAAGTCAAAGTCAAAGTCAAAGTCAAAGTCAAAGTCAAAGTCAAAGTCAAAGTCAAAGTCAAAGTCACATTCAAAGTCAAAGTCAAAGTCAAAGTCAAAGTCAAAGTCAAAGTCAAAGTCAAAGTCAAAGTCAAAGTCAAGGTCAAAGTCAAAGTCAAAGTCAAAGTCAAAGTCAAAGTCAAAGTCAAAGTCAAAGTCAAAGTAAAGGTCAAAGTCAAAGTCAAAGTCAAGGTCAAATTCAAGGTCAAAGTCAAAGTCAAAGTCAAAGTCAAAGTCAAAGTAAAAGTAAAAGTAAAAGTAAAAGTCAAAGTCAAAGTCAAAGTCAAAGTAAAAGTAAAAGTAAAGGTAAAAGTAAAAGTAAAAGTAAAAGTAAAAGTAAAAGTAAAAGTAAAAGTAAAAGTAAAAGTAAAAGTAAAAGTAAAAGTAAAAGTAAAAGTAAAAGTAAAAGTAAAAGTAAAAGTAAAAGTAAAAGTAAAAGTAAAAGTAAAAGTAAAAGTAAAAGTAAAAGTAAAAGTAAAAGTAAAAGTAAAAGTAAAAGTAAAAGTAAAAGTAAAAGTAAAAGTAAAAGTAAAAGTAAAAGTAAAAGTAAAAGTAAAAGTAAAAGTAAAAGTAAAAGTAAAAGTAAAAGTAAAAGTAAAAGTAAAAGTAAAAGTAAAAGTAAAAGTAAAAGTAAAAGTAAAAGTAAAAGTAAAAGTAAAAGTAAAAGTAAAAGTAAAAGTAAAAGTAAAAGTAAAAGTAAAAGTAAAAGTAAAAGTAAAAGTAAAAGTAAAAGTAAAAGTAAAAGTAAAAGTAAAAGTAAAAGTAAAAGTAAAAGTAAAAGTAAAAGTAAAAGTAAAAGTAAAAGTAAAAGTAAAAGTAAAAGTAAAAGTAAAAGTAAAAGTAAAAGTAAAAGTAAAAGTAAAAGTAAAAGTAAAAGTAAAAGTAAAAGTAAAAGTAAAAGTAAAAGTAAAAGTAAAAGTAAAAGTAAAAGTAAAAGTAAAAGTAAAAGTAAAAGTAAAAGTAAAAGTAAAAGTAAAAGTAAAACTCAAGGTCAAAGTCAAGGTCAAAGTCAAGGTCAAGGTCAAAGTCAAGGTCAAAGTCAAAGTCAAAGTCAAAGTCAAAGTCAAAGTCAAAGTCAAAGTCAAAGTCAAAGTCAAAGTCAAAGTCAAAGTAAAGGTCAAAGTCAAAGTCAAAGTCAAAGTCAAAGTCAAAGTCAAAGTCAAAGTCAAAGTCAAAGTCAAAGTCAAAGTAAAGGTCAAAGTCAAAGTCAAAGTCAAAGTCAAAGTCAAAGTCAAAGTAAAGGTCAAAGTCAAAGTCAAAGTCAAAGTCAAAGTCATAGTAAAAGTAAAAGTAAAAGTAAAAGTAAAAGTAAAAGCAGAAGTCAAAGTCAAAGTCAAAGTCAAAGTCAAAGTCAAAGTCAAAGTCAAAGTCAAAGTCAAAGTCAAAGTCAAAGTAAAAGTCAAAGTCAAAGTCAAAGTCAAAGTCAAAGTCAAAGTCAAAGTAAAGGTCAAAGTCAAAGTCAAAGTCAAGGTCAAATTCAAGGTCAAAGTCAAAGTCAAAGTCAAAGTCAAAGTCAAAGTCAAAGTCAAAGTCAAAGTCAAAGTCAAAGTCATAGTAAAAGTAAAAGTAAAAGTAAAAGTAAAAGCAGAAGTCAAAGTCAAAGTCAAAGTCAAAGTCAAAGTCAAAGTCAAAGTAAAAGTCAAAGTCAAAGTCAAAGTCAAAGTCAAAGTCAAAGTCAAAGTCAAAGTAAAGGTCAAAGTCAAAGTCAAAGTCAAGGTCAAATTCAAGGTCAAAGTCAAAGTCAAAGTCAAAGTCAAAGTCAAAGTAAAAGTAAAAGTAAAAGTAAAAGTAAAAGTAAAAGTAAAAGTAAAAGTAAAAGTAAAAGTAAAAGTAAAAGTAAAAGTAAAAGTAAAAGTAAAAGTAAAAGTAAAAGTAAAAGTAAAAGTAAAAGTAAAAGTAAAAGTAAAAGTAAAAGTAAAAGTAAAAGTAAAAGTAAAAGTAAAAGTAAAAGTGAAAGTAAAAGTAAAAGTAAAAGTAAAAGTAAAAGTAAAAGTAAAAGTAAAAGTAAAAGTAAAAGTAAAAGTAAAAGTAAAAGTAAAAGTAAAAGTAAAAGTAAAAGTAAAAGTAAAAGTAAAAGTAAAAGTAAAAGTAAAAGTAAAAGTAAAAGTAAAAGTAAAAGTAAAAGTAAAAGTAAACGTAAAAGTAAAAGTAAAAGTAAAAGTAAAAGTAAAAGTAAAAGTAAAAGTAAAAGTAAAAGTAAAAGTAAAAGTAAAAGTAAAAGTAAAAGTAAAAGTAAAAGTAAAAGTCAAGGTCAAAGTCAAGGTCAAAGTCAAGGTCAAGGTCAAAGTCAAGGTCAAAGTCAAAGTCAAAGTCAAAGTCAAAGTCAAAGTCAAAGTCAAAGTCAAAGTCAAAGTCAAAGTCAAAGTCAAAGTCAAAGTCAAAGTCAAAGTCAAAGTCAAAGTCAAAGTCAAAGTCAAAGTCAAAGTAAAGGTCAAAGTCAAAGTCAAAGTCAAAGTCAAAGTCAAAGTCAAAGTCAAAGTCAAAGTCAAAGTCAAAGCAAAGGTCAAAGTCAAAGTCAAAGTCAAAGTCAAAGTCAAAGTCAAAGTCAAAGTCATAGTAAAAGTAAAAGTAAAAGTAAAAGTAAAAGCAGAAGTCAAAGTCAAAGTCAAAGTCAAAGTCAAAGTCAAAGTCAAAGTAAAAGTCAAAGTCAAAGTCAAAGTCAAAGTCAAAGTCAAAGTCAAAGTAAAGGTCAAAGTCAAAGTCAAAGTCAAGGTCAAATTCAAGGTCAAAGTCAAAGTCAAAGTCAAAGTCAAAGTCAAAGTAAAAGTAAAAGTCAAAGTCAAAGTAAAAGTAAAAGTAAAGGTAAAAGTAAAAGTAAAAGTAAAAGTAAAAGTAAAAGTAAAAGTAAAAGTAAAAGTAAAAGTAAAAGTAAAAGTAAAAGTAAAAGTAAAAGTAAAAGTAAAAGTAAAAGTAAAAGTAAAAGTAAAAGTAAAAGTAAAAGTAAAAGTAAAAGTAAAAGTAAAAGTAAAAGTAAAAGTAAAAGTAAAAGTAAAAGTAAAAGTAAAAGTAAAAGTAAAAGTAAAAGTAAAAGTAAAAGTAAAAGTAAAAGTAAAAGTAAAAGTAAAAGTAAAAGTAAAAGTAAAAGTAAAAGTAAAAGTAAAAGTAAAAGTAAAAGTAAAAGTAAAAGTAAAAGTAAAAGTAAAAGTAAAAGTAAAAGTAAAAGTAAAAGTAAAAGTAAAAGTAAAAGTAAAAGTAAAAGTAAAAGTAAAAGTAAAAGTAAAAGTAAAAGTAAAAGTAAAAGTAAAAGTAAAAGTAAAAGTAAAAGTAAAAGTAAAAGTAAAAGTAAAAGTAAAAGTAAAAGTAAAAGTAAAAGTAAAAGTAAAAGTAAAAGTAAAAGTAAAAGTAAAAGTAAAAGTAAAAGTAAAAGTAAAAGTAAAAGTAAAAGTAAAAGTAAAAGTAAAAGTAAAAGTAAAAGTCAAGGTCAAAGTCAAGGTCAAAGTCAAGGTCAAGGTCAAAGTCAAGGTCAAAGTCAAAGTCAAAGTCAAAGTCAAAGTCAAAGTCAAAGTCAAAGTCAAAGTCAAAGTCAAAGTCAAAGTCAAAGTCAAAGTCAAAGTCAAAGTCAAAGTCAAAGTCAAAGTCAAAGTCAAAGTCAAAGTCAAAGTCAAAGTAAAGGTCAAAGTCAAAGTCAAAGTCAAAGTCAAAGTCAAAGTCAAAGTCAAAGTCAAAGTCAAAGTCAAAGTCAAAGTCAAAGTCAAAGTCAAAGTCAAAGTCAAAGTCAAAGTCAAAGTCAAAGTAAAGGTCAAAGTCAAAGTCAAAGTCAAGGTCAAAGTCAAGGTCAAAGTCAAAGTCAAAGTCAAAGTCAAAGTCAAAGTCAAAGTCAAAGTCAAAGTCAAAGTCAAAGTCAAAGTCAAAGTCAAAGTCAAAGTCAAAGTCAAAGTCAAAGTCAAAGCCAAAGTCAAAGTCAAAGTCAAAGTCAAAGTCAAAGTCAAAGTCAAAGTCAAAGTCAAAGTCAAAGTCAAAGGCAAAATCAAAGTCAAAGTCAAAGTCAAAGTCAAAGTCAAGGTCAAGGTCAAAGTCAAAGTCAAAGTCAAAGTCAAAGTCAAAGTCAAAGTCAAAGTCAAAGTCAAAGTCAAAGTCAAAGTCAAAGTCAAAGTCAAAGTCAAAGTCAAAGTAAAGGTCAAAGTCAAAGTCAAAGTCAAAGTCAAAGTCAAAGTCAAGGTCAAAGTCAAAGTCAAAGTCAAAGTCAAAGTCAAAGTCAAAGTCAAAGTCAAATGTCAAAGTCAAAGTCAAAGTCAAAGTCAAAGTCAAAGTCAAAGTCAAAGTCAAAGTCAAAGTCAAAGTCAAAGTCAAAGCCAAAGTCAAAGTCAAAGTCAAAGTCAAAGTCAAAGTCAAAGTCAAAGTCAAAGTCAAAGTCAAGGTCAAAGTCAAAGTCAAAGTCAAAGTCAAAGTCAAAGTCAAAGTCAAAGTCAAAGTCAAAGTCAAAGTCAAAGTCAAAGTCAAAGTCAAAGTCAAAGTCAAAGTCAAAGTCAAAGTAAAGGTCAAAGTCAAAGTCAAAGTCAAAGTCAAAGTCAAAGTCAAAGTCAAAGTCAAAGTCAAAGTCAAAGTCAAAGTCAAAGTCAAAGTCAAAGTAAAGGTCAAAGTCAAAGTCAAAGTCAAAGTCAAAGTCAAAGTCAAAGTCAAAGTCAAAGTCAAGGTCAAAGTCAAAGTCAAAGTCAAAGTCAAAGTCAAAGTCAAAGTCAAAGTCAAAGTCAAATGTCAAAGTCAAAGTCAAAGTCAAAGTCAAAGTCAAAGTCAAAGTCAAAGTCAAAGTCAAAGTCAAAGTCAAAGTAAAAGTCAAAGTCAAAGTCAAAGTCAAAGTCAAAGTCAAAGTCAAGGTCAAATTCAAAGTCAAGGTCAAAGTCAAAGTAAAAGTCAAAGTCAAAGTCAAAGTCAAAGTCAAAGCCAAAGTCAAAGTCAAAGTCAAAGTCAAAGTCAAAGTCAAAGTCAAAGTCAAAGTAAAGGTCAAAGTCAAAGTCAAAGTCAAAGTCAAAGTCAAAGTCAAAGTCAAAGTCAAAGTCAAAGTCAAAGTCAAAGTCAAGGTCAAAGTCAAAGTCAAAGTCAAAGTCAAAGTCACAGTCAAAGTCAAAGTCAAAGTCAAAGTCAAAGCCAAAGTCAAAGTCAAAGTCAAAGTCAAAGTCCAAGTCACAGTCAAAGTCAAAGTCAAAGTCAAAGTCCAAGTCAAAGTCAAAGTCAAAGTCAAAGTCAAAGTCAAAGTCAAAGTCAAAGTCAAGGTCAAAGTCAAAGTCAAAGTCAAAGTCAAAGTCAAAGTCACAGTCAAAGTCAAAGTCAAAGTCAAAGTCAAAGCCAAAGTCAAAGTCAAAGTCAAAGTCAAAGTCAAAGTCAAAGTCAAAGTCAAAGTCAAAGTCAAAGTCAAAGTCAAAGTCAAGGTCAAAGTCAAAGTCAAAGTCAAAGTCAAAGTCAAAGTCAAAGTCAAGGTCAAAGTCAAAGTCAAAGTCAAAGTCAAAGTCAAAGTCAAAGTCAAGGTCAAAGTCAAAGTCAAAGTCAAAGTCAAAGTCAAAGTCAAAGTCAAAGTCAAAGCCAAAGTCAAAGTCAAAGTCAAAGCCAAAGTCAAAGTCAAAGTCAAAGTCAAAGTCAAAGTCAAGGTCAAATTCAAGGTCAAAGTCAAAGTCAAAGTCAAAGTCAAAGTCAAAGTCAAAGTCAAAGTCAAAGTCAAAGTAAAGGTCAAAGTCAAAGTCAAAGTCAAAGTCAAGGTCAAATTCAAGGTCAAAGTCAAAGTCAAAGTCAAAGTCAAAGTCAAAGTCAAAGTCAAAGTCAAAGTCAAAGTCAAAGTCAAAGTCAAAGTCAAGGTCAAAGCCAAAGTCAAAGTCAAAGTCAAAGTCAAAGTCAAAGTCAAAGTCAAAGCCAAAGTCATGGTCAAATTCAAGGTCAAAGTCAAAGTCAAAGTCAAAGCCAAAGTCAAGGTCAAAGTCAAAGTCAAAGTCAACGTCAAAGTCAAAGTCAAAGTCAAAGTCAAAGTCAAAGTCAAAGTCATAGTAAAAGTAAAAGTAAAAGTAAAAGTTAAAGTAAAATTCAAAGTCAAAGTCAAAGTCAAAGTCAAAGTCAAGGTCAAGGTCAAGGGCAAAGTCAAAGTCAAAGTCAAAGTCAAAGTCAAAGTCAAAGTCAAAGTCAAAGTCAAAGTCAAAGTCAAAGTCAAAGTCAAAGTCAAAGTCAAAGTCAAAGTCACAGTCAAAGTCAAAGTCAAAGTAAAAGTCAAAGTCACAGTCAAAGTCAAAGTCAAAGTCAAAGTCAAAGTCAAAGTCAAAGCCAAAGTCAAAGTCAAAGTCAAAGTCAAAGTCAAAGTCAAAGTCAAAGTCAAAGTCAAAGTCAAAATCAAAGTCACAGTCAAAGTCAAAGTCAAAGTCAAAGTCAAAGTCAAAGTCAAAGTCAAAGTCAAAGCCAAAGTCAAAGTCAAAGTCAAAGTCAAAGTCATGGTCAAATTCAAGGTCAAAGTCAAAGTCAAAGCCAAAAT
Source organism: Anastrepha obliqua (assembly GCF_027943255.1). Classification (NCBI taxonomy): domain Eukaryota; kingdom Metazoa; phylum Arthropoda; class Insecta; order Diptera; family Tephritidae; genus Anastrepha; species Anastrepha obliqua. The sequence continues at coordinate 8,327 of NW_026562242.1, forward strand.
CAAAGTCAAAGTCAAAGTCAAAGTCAAAGTCAAAGCCAAAGTCAAAGTCAAAGTCAAAGTCAAAGTCAAAGTCAAAGTCAAAGTCAAAGTCAAGGTCAAAGTCAAAGTCAAAGTCAAAGTCAAAGTCAAAGTCAAAGTCAAAGTCAAAGTCAAAGTCAAAGTCAAAGTCAAAGTCAAAGTCAAAGTCAAAGTCAAAGTAAAGGTCAAAGTCAAAGTCAAAGTCAAAGTCAAGGTCAAATTCAAAGTCAAGGTCAAAGTCAAAGTAAAAGTCAAAGTCAAAGTCAAAGTCAAAGTCAAAGTCAAAGTCAAGGTCAAATTCAAAGTCAAGGTCAAAGTCAAAGTAAAAGTCAAAGTCAAAGTCAAAGTCAAAGTCAAAGTCAAAGTCAAAGTCAAAGCCAAAGTCAAAGTCAAAGTCAAAGTCAAAGTCAAAGTCAAAGTCAAAGTCAAAGTAAAGGTCAAAGTCAAAGTCAAAGTCAAAGTCAAAGTCAAAGTCAAAGTCAAAGTCAAAGTCAAAGTCAAAGTCAAAGTCAAAGTCAAAGTCAAAGTCAAAGTCAAAGTCAAGGTCAAAGTCAAAGTCAAAGTCAAAGTCAAAGTCACAGTCAAAGTCAAAGTCAAAGTCAAAGTCAAAGCCAAAGTCAAAGTCAAAGTCAAAGTCAAAGTCCAAGTCACAGTCAAAGTCAAAGTCAAAGTCCAAGTCCAAGTCAAAGTCAAAGTCAAAGTCAAAGTCAAAGTCAAAGTCAAAGTCAAAGTCAAAGTCAAAGTCAAAGTCAAAGTCAAAGTCACAGTCAAAGTCACAGTCAAAGTCAAAGTCAAAGTCAAAGTCAAAGCCAAAGTCAAAGTCAAAGTCAAAGTCAAAGTCAAAGTCAAAGTCAAAGTCAAAGTCAAAGTCAAAGTCAAAGTCAAAGTCAAAGTCAAAGTCAAAGTCAAAGTCAAAGTCAAAGTCAAGGTCAAAGTCAAAGTCAAAGTCAAAGTCAAAGTCAAAGTCAAAGTCAAAGTCAAAGTAAAGGTCAAAGTCAAAGTCAAAGTCAAAGTCAAGGTCAAATTCAAGGTCAAAGTCAAAGTCAAAGTCAAAGTCAAAGTCAAAGTCAAAGTCAAAGTCAAAGTAAAGGTCAAAGTCAAAGTCAAAGTCAAGGTCAAAGTCAAAGTCAAAGTCAAAGTCAAATTCACAGTCAAAGTCAAAGTCAAAGTCAAAGTCAAAGTCAAAGCCAAAGTCAAAGTCAAAGTCAAAGTCAAAGTCAAAGTCAAAGTCAAAGTCAAAGTCAAAGTCAAGGTCAAAGTCAAAGTCAAAGTCAAAGTCAAAGTCAAAGTCAAGGTCAAAGTCAAAGTCAAAGTCAAAGTCAAAGTCAAAGTCAAAGTCAAAGTCAAAGTAAAGGTCAAAGTCAAAGTCAAAGTCAAAGTCAAAGTCAAAGTCAAAGTCAAAGTCAAAGTCAAAGTCAAAGTCAAAGTCAAAGTCAAAGTCAAAGTCAAGGTCAAATTCAAGGTCAAAGTCAAAGTCAAAGTCAAAGTCAAAGTCAAAGTCAAAGTCAAAGTCAAAGTAAAGGTCAAAGTCAAAGTCAAAGTCAAGGTCAAAGTCAAAGTCAAAGTCAAAGTCAAATTCACAGTCAAAGTCAAAGTCAAAGTCAAAGTCAAAGTCAAAGCCAAAGTCAAAGTCAAAGTCAAAGTCAAATTCAAGGTCAAAGTCAAAGTCAAAGTCAAAGTCAAAGTCAAAGTCAAAGTCAAAGTCAAAGTCAAAGTAAAGGTCAAAGTCAAAGTCAAAGTCAAGGTCAAAGTCAAAGTCAAAGTCAAAGTCAAATTCACAGTCAAAGTCAAAGTCAAAGTCAAAGTCAAAGTCAAAGCCAAATTCAAGGTCAAAGTCAAAGTCAAAGTCAAAGTCAAAGTCAAAGTCAAAGTCAAAGTCAAGGTCAAAGTCAAAGTCAAAGTCAAAGTCAAAGTCAAAGTCAAGGTCAAAGTCAAAGTCAAAGTCAAAGTCAAAGTCAAAGTCAAAGTCAAAGTAAAGGTCAAAGTCAAAGTCAAAGTCAAGGTCAAATTCAAGGTCAAAGTCACAGTCAAAGTCAAAGTCAAAGTCAAAGTCAAGGTCAAAGTCAAAGTCAAAGTCAAAGTCAAAGTCAAAGTCAAAGTCAAAGTCAAAGTCAAAGTCAAAGTCAAAGTCAAGGTCAAGGTCAAAGTCAAAGTCAAAGTCAAAGTCAAAGTCAAAGTCAAAGTCAAAGTCAAAGTCAAAGTCAAAGTCAAAGTCAAGGTCAATGTCAAAGTCAAAGTCAAAGTCAAAGTCACAGTCAAAGTCAAAGTCAAAGTCAAAGTCAAAGTCAAAGCCAAAGTCAAAGTCAAAGTCAAAGTCAAAGTCAAAGTCAAAGTCAAAGCCAAAGTCAAAGTCAAAGTCAAAGTCAAAGTCAAAGTCATGGTCAAATTCAAGGTCAAAGTCAAAGCCAAAGTCAAGGTCAAAGTCAAAGTCAAAGTCAAAGTCAAAGTCAAAGTCAAAGTCAAAGTCAAAGTCAAAGTCAAAGTCAAAGTCAAAGTCAAAGTCAAAGTCATAGTAAAAGTAAAAGTAAAAGTAAAAGTAAAAGTAAAAGTAAAAGTAAAAGTAAAAGTAAAAGTAAAAGTAAAAGTAAAAGTAAAAGTAAAAGTAAAAGTCAAAGTCAAAGTCAAAGTCAAAGTCAAGGTCAAAGTCAAGGTCAAAGTCAAAGCCAAAGTCAAAGTCAAAGTCAAAGTCAAAGTCAAAGTCAAAGTCAAGGTCAAGGTCAAGGGCAAAGTCAAAGTCAAAGTCAAAGTCAAAGTCAAAGTCAAAGTCAAAGTCAAAGTCAAAGTCAAAGTCAAAGTCAAAGTCAAAGTCAAGGTCAAAGTCAAAGTCAAAGTCAAAGTCAAAGTCACAGTCAAAGTCAAAGTCAAAGTCAAAGTCAAAGTCAAAGTCAAAGCCAAAGTCAAAGTCAAAGTCAAAGTCAAAGTCAAAGTCAAAGTCAAAGTCAAAGTCAAAGTCAAAATCAAAGTCAAAGTCAAAGTCAAAGTCAAAGTCAAAGTCAAAGCCAAAGTCAAAGTCAAAGTCAAAGTCAAAGTCAAAGTCAAAGTCAAAGTCAAAGTCAAAGTCAAAGTCAAAGTCAAAGTCAAAGTCAAAGTAAAGGTCAAAGTCAAAGTCAAAGTCAAAGTCAAGGTCAAATTCAAGGTCAAAGTCAAAGTCAAAGTCAAAGTCAAAGTCAAAGTCAAAGTCAAAGTCAAAGTCAAGGTCAAAGTCAAAGTCAAAGTCAAAGTCAAAGTCAAAGTAAAGGTCAAAGTCAAAGTCAAAGTCAAAGTAAAGGTCAAAGTCAAAGTCAAAGTCAAGGTCAAAGTCAAAGTCAAAGTCAAATTCACAGTCAAAGTCAAAGTCAAAGTCAAAGTCAAAGTCAAAGTCAAAGCCAAAGTCAAAGTCAAAGTCAAAGTCAAAGTCAAAGTCAAAGTCAAAGTCAAAGTCAAAATCAAAGTCAAAGTCAAAGTCAAAGTCAAAGTCAAAGTCAAAGTCAAGGTCAAACTCAAAGTCAAAGTCAAAGTCAAAGTCAAAGTCAAAGTAAAGGTCAAAGTCAAGGTCAAGGTCAAGGGCAAAGTCAAAGTCAAAGTCAAAGTCAAAGTCAAAGTCAAAGTCAAAGTCAAAGTCAAAGTCAAAGTCAAAGTCAAAGTCAAAGTCAAGGTCAAAGTCAAAGTCAAGGTCAAGGTCAAGGGCAAAGTCAAAGTCAAAGTCAAAGTCAAAGTCAAAGTCAAAGTCAAAGTCACAGTCAAAGTCAAAGTCAAAGTCAAGGTCAAAGTCAAAGTCAAAGTCAAAGTCAAAGTCAAAGTCAAAGTCAAGGTCAAAGTCAAAGTCAAAGTCAAAGTCAAAGTCAAAGTCAAAATCAAAGTCAAAGTCAAAGTCAAAGTCAAAGTCAAAGTCAAAGTCAAGGTCAAAGTCAAAGTAAAGTCAAAGTCAAAGTCAAAGTCAAGGTCAAGGTCAAGGGCAAAGTCAAAGTCAAAGTCAAAGTCAAAGTCAAAGTCAAAGTCAAAGTCAAAGTCAAAGTCAAAGTCAAAGTCAAAGTCAAAGTCAAAGTCAAAGTCAAAGTCAAGGTCAAAGTCAAAGTCTAAGTCAAAGTCAAAGTCAAAGTCAAGGTCAAGGTCAAAGTCAAAGTCAAAGTCAAAGTCAAAGTCAAAGTCAAAGTCAAAGTCAAAGTCAAAGTCAAAGTCAAAGTCAAAGTCAAAGTCAAGGTCAATGTCAAAGTCAAAGTCAAAGTCACAGTCAAAGTCAAAGTCAAAGTCAAAGTCAAAGCCAAAGTCAAAGTCAAAGTCAAAGTCAAAGTCAAAGTCAAAGTCAAAGTCAAAGCCAAAGTCAAAGTCAAAGTCAAAGTCAAAGTCAAAGTCATGGTCAAATTCAAGGTCAAAGTCAAAGCCAAAGTCAAGGTCAAAGTCAAAGTCAAAGTCAAAGTCAAAGTCAAAGTCAAAGTCAAAGTCAAAGTCAAAGTCAAAGTCAAAGTCAAAGTCAAAGTCAAAGTCAAAGTCATAGTAAAAGTAAAAGTAAAAGTAAAAGTAAAAGTAAAAGTAAAAGTAAAAGTAAAAGTAAAAGTAAAAGTAAAAGTCAAAGTCAAAGTCAAAGTCAAAGTCAAGGTCAAAGTCAAAGTCAAAGTCAAAGTCAAGGTCAAATTCAAAGTAAAAGTCAAAGTCAAAGTCAAAGTCAAAGTCAAAGTCAAAGTCAAAGTCAAAGCCAAAGTCAAAGTCAAAGTCAAAGTCAAAGTCAAAGTCAAAGTCAAAGTCAAAGTAAAGGTCAAAGTCAAAGTCAAAGTCAAAGTCAAAGTCAAAGTCAAAGTCAAAGTCAAAGTCAAAGTCAAAGTCAAAGTCAAAGTCAAAGTCAAAGTCAAAGTCAAAGTCAAGGTCAAAGTCAAAGTCAAAGTCAAAGTCAAAGTCACAGTCAAAGTCAAAGTCAAAGTCAAAGTCAAAGTCAAAGCCAAAGTCAAAGTCAAAGTCAAAGTCAAAGTCCAAGTCACAGTCAAAGTCAAAGTCAAAGTCCAAGTCCAAGTCAAAGTCAAAGTCAAAGTCAAAGTCAAAGTCAAAGTCAAAGTCAAAGTCAAAGTCAAAGTCAAAGTCAAAGTCAAAGTCAAAGTCAAAGTCACAGTAAAGTCACAGTCAAAGTCAAAGTCAAAGTCAAAGTCAAAGCCAAAGTCAAAGTCAAAGTCAAAGTCAAAGTCAAAGTCAAAGTCAAAGTCAAAGTCAAAGTCAAAGTCAAAGTCAAAGTCAAAGTCAAAGTCAAAGTCAAAGTCAAGGTCAAAGTCAAAGTCAAAGTCAAAGTCAAAGTCAAAGTCAAAGTCAAAGTCAAAGTCAAAGTCAAAGTAAAGGTCAAAGTCAAAGTCAAAGTCAAAGTCAAGGTCAAATTCAAGGTCAAAGTCAAAGTCAAAGTCAAAGTCAAAGTCAAAGTCAAAGTCAAAGTCAAAGTAAAGGTCAAAGTCAAAGTCAAAGTCAAGGTCAAAGTCAAAGTCAAAGTCAAAGTCAAATTCACAGTCAAAGTCAAAGTCAAAGTCAAAGTCAAAGTCAAAGCCAAAGTCAAAGTCAAAGTCAAAGTCAAAGTCAAAGTCAAAGTCAAAGTCAAAGTCAAAGTCAAGGTCAAAGTCAAAGTCAAAGTCAAAGTCAAAGTCAAAGTCAAGGTCAAAGTCAAAGTCAAAGTCAAAGTCAAAGTCAAAGTCAAAGTCAAAGTAAAGGTCAAAGTCAAAGTCAAAGTCAAAGTCAAAGTCAAAGTCAAAGTCAAAGTCAAAGTCAAAGTCAAAGTCAAAGTCAAAGTCAAAGTCAAGGTCAAATTCAAGGTCAAAGTCAAAGTCAAAGTCAAAGTCAAAGTCAAAGTCAAAGTCAAAGTCAAAGTCAAAGTAAAGGTCAAAGTCAAAGTCAAAGTCAAGGTCAAAGTCAAAGTCAAAGTCAAAGTCAAATTCACAGTCAAAGTCAAAGTCAAAGTCAAAGTCAAAGTCAAAGCCAAAGTCAAAGTCAAAGTCAAAGTCAAATTCAAGGTCAAAGTCAAAGTCAAAGTCAAAGTCAAAGTCAAAGTCAAAGTCAAAGTCAAAGTAAAGGTCAAAGTCAAAGTCAAAGTCAAGGTCAAAGTCAAAGTCAAAGTCAAAGTCAAATTCACAGTCAAAGTCAAAGTCAAAGTCAAAGTCAAAGTCAAAGCCAAATTCAAGGTCAAAGTCAAAGTCAAAGTCAAAGTCAAAGTCAAAGTCAAAGTCAAAGTCAAGGTCAAAGTCAAAGTCAAAGTCAAAGTCAAAGTCAAAGTCAAGGTCAAAGTCAAAGTCAAAGTCAAAGTCAAAGTCAAAGTCAAAGTCAAAGTAAAGGTCAAAGTCAAAGTCAAAGTCAAGGTCAAATTCAAGGTCAAAGTCACAGTCAAAGTCAAAGTCAAAGTCAAAGTCAAGGTCAAAGTCAAAGTCAAAGTCAAAGTCAAAGTCAAAGTCAAAGTCAAAGTCAAAGTCAAAGTCAAAGTCAAAGTCAAGGTCAAGGTCAAAGTCAAAGTCAAAGTCAAAGTCAAAGTCAAAGTCAAAGTCAAAGTCAAAGTCAAAGTCAAAGTCAAAGTCAAGGTCAATGTCAAAGTCAAAGTCAAAGTCAAAGTCACAGTCAAAGTCAAAGTCAAAGTCAAAGTCAAAGCCAAAGTCAAAGTCAAAGTCAAAGTCAAAGTCAAAGTCAAAGTCAAAGCCAAAGTCAAAGTCAAAGTCAAAGTCAAAGTCAAAGTCATGGTCAAATTCAAGGTCAAAGTCAAAGCCAAAGTCAAGGTCAAAGTCAAAGTCAAAGTCAAAGTCAAAGTCAAAGTCAAAGTCAAAGTCAAAGTCAAAGTCAAAGTCAAAGTCAAAGTCAAAGTCATAGTAAAAGTAAAAGTAAAAGTAAAAGTAAAAGTAAAAGTAAAAGTAAAAGTAAAAGTAAAAGTAAAAGTAAAAGTAAAAGTAAAAGTCAAAGTCAAAGTCAAAGCCAAAGTCAAGGTCAAAGTCAAGGTCAAAGTCAAAGCCAAAGTCAAAGTCAAAGTCAAAGTCAAAGTCAAAGTCAAAGTCAAAGTCAAGGTCAAGGTCAAGGGCAAAGTCAAAGTCAAAGTCAAAGTCAAAGTCAAAGTCAAAGTCAAAGTCAAAGTCAAAGTCAAAGTCAAAGTCAAAGTCAAAGTCAAGGTCAAAGTCAAAGTCAAAGTCAAAGTCAAAGTCACAGTCAAAGTCAAAGTCAAAGTCAAAGTCAAAGTCAAAGTCAAAGTCAAAGCCAAAGTCAAAGTCAAAGTCAAAGTCAAAGTCAAAGTCAAAGTCAAAGTCAAAGTCAAAGTCAAAATCAAAGTCAAAGTCAAAGTCAAAGTCAAAGTCAAAGTCAAAGCCAAAGTCAAAGTCAAAGTCAAAGTCAAAGTCAAAGTCAAAGTCAAAGTCAAAGTCAAAGTCAAAGTCAAAGTCAAAGTCAAAGTCAAAGTAAAGGTCAAAGTCAAAGTCAAAGTCAAAGTCAAGGTCAAATTCAAGGTCAAAGTCAAAGTCAAAGTCAAAGTCAAAGTCAAAGTCAAAGTCAAAGTCAAAGTCAAGGTCAAAGTCAAAGTCAAAGTCAAAGTCAAAGTCAAAGTAAAGGTCAAAGTCAAAGTCAAAGTCAAAGTAAAGGTCAAAGTCAAAGTCAAAGTCAAGGTCAAAGTCAAAGTCAAAGTCAAATTCACAGTCAAAGTCAAAGTCAAAGTCAAAGTCAAAGTCAAAGTCAAAGTCAAAGCCAAAGTCAAAGTCAAAGTCAAAGTCAAAGTCAAAGTCAAAGTCAAAGTCAAAGTCAAAGTCAAAATCAAAGTCAAAGTCAAAGTCAAAGTCAAAGTCAAAGTCAAAGTCAAGGTCAAACTCAAAGTCAAAGTCAAAGTCAAAGTCAAAGTCAAAGTAAAGGTCAAAGTCAAGGTCAAGGTCAAGGGCAAAGTCAAAGTCAAAGTCAAAGTCAAAGTCAAAGTCAAAGTCAAAGTCAAAGTCAAAGTCAAAGTCAAAGTCAAAGTCAAAGTCAAAGTCAAGGTCAAAGTCAAAGTCAAGGTCAAGGTCAAGGGCAAAGTCAAAGTCAAAGTCAAAGTCAAAGTCAAAGTCAAAGTCAAAGTCAAAGTCAAAGTCACAGTCAAAGTCAAAGTCAAAGTCAAGGTCAAAGTCAAAGTCAAAGTCAAAGTCAAAGTCAAAGTCAAAGTCAAAGTCAAGGTCAAAGTCAAAGTCAAAGTCAAAGTCAAAGTCAAAATCAAAGTCAAAGTCAAAGTCAAAGTCAAAGTCAAAGTCAAAGTCAAGGTCAAAGTCAAAGTCAAAGTCAAAGTCAAAGTCAAAGTCAAGGTCAAGGTCAAGGGCAAAGTCAAAGTCAAAGTCAAAGTCAAAGTCAAAGTCAAAGTCAAAGTCAAAGTCAAAGTCAAAGTCAAAGTCAAAGTCAAAGTCAAAGTCAAAGTCAAGGTCAAAGTCAAAGTCAAAGTCAAAGTCAAAGTCAAAGTCAAGGTCAAGGTCAAAGTCAAAGTCAAAGTCAAAGTCAAAGTCAAAGTCAAAGTCAAAGTCAAAGTCAAAGTCAAAGTCAAAGTCAAGGTCAATGTCAAAGTCAAAGTCAAAGTCACAGTCAAAGTCAAAGTCAAAGTCAAAGTCAAAGCCAAAGTCAAAGTCAAAGTCAAAGTCAAAGTCAAAGTCAAAGTCAAAGTCAAAGCCAAAGTCAAAGTCAAAGTCAAAGTCAAAGTCAAAGTCATGGTCAAATTCAAGGTCAAAGTCAAAGCCAAAGTCAAGGTCAAAGTCAAAGTCAAAGTCAAAGTCAAAGTCAAAGTCAAAGTCAAAGTCAAAGTCAAAGTCAAAGTCAAAGTCAAAGTCAAAGTCATAGTAAAAGTAAAAGTAAAAGTAAAAGTAAAAGTAAAAGTAAAAGTAAAAGTAAAAGTAAAAGTAAAAGTAAAAGTCAAAGTCAAAGTCAAAGTCAAAGTCAAGGTCAAAGTCAAGGTCAAAGTCAAAGCCAAAGTCAAAGTCAAAGTCAAAGTCAAAGTCAAAGTCAAAGTCAAGGTCAAGGTCAAGGGCAAAGTCAAAGTCAAAGTCAAAGTCAAAGTCAAAGTCAAAGTCAAAGTCAAAGTCAAAGTCAAAGTCAAAGTCAAAGTCAAGGTCAAAGTCAAAGTCAAAGTCAAAGTCAAAGTCACAGTCAAAGTCAAAGTCAAAGTCAAAGTCAAAGTCAAAGTCAAAGCCAAAGTCAAAGTCAAAGTCAAAGTCAAAGTCAAAGTCAAAGTCAAAGTCAAAGTCAAAGTCAAAATCAAAGTCAAAGTCAAAGTCAAAGTCAAAGTCAAAGTCAAAGCCAAAGTCAAAGTCAAAGTCAAAGTCAAAGTCAAAGTCAAAGTCAAAGTCAAAGTCAAAGTCAAAGTCAAAGTCAAAGTAAAGGTCAAAGTCAAAGTCAAAGTCAAAGTCAAGGTCAAATTCAAGGTCAAAGTCAAAGTCAAAGTCAAAGTCAAAGTCAAAGTCAAAGTCAAAGTCAAAGTCAAGGTCAAAGTCAAAGTCAAAGTCAAAGTCAAAGTCAAAGTAAAGGTCAAAGTCAAAGTCAAAGTCAAAGTAAAGGTCAAAGTCAAAGTCAAAGTCAAGGTCAAAGTCAAAGTCAAAGTCAAATTCACAGTCAAAGTCAAAGTCAAAGTCAAAGTCAAAGTCAAAGTCAAAGTCAAAGCCAAAGTCAAAGTCAAAGTCAAAGTCAAAGTCAAAGTCAAAGTCAAAGTCAAAGTCAAAGTCAAAATCAAAGTCAAAGTCAAAGTCAAAGTCAAAGTCAAAGTCAAAGTCAAGGTCAAACTCAAAGTCAAAGTCAAAGTCAAAGTCAAAGTCAAAGTAAAGGTCAAAGTCAAGGTCAAGGTCAAGGGCAAAGTCAAAGTCAAAGTCAAAGTCAAAGTCAAAGTCAAAGTCAAAGTCAAAGTCAAAGTCAAAGTCAAAGTCAAAGTCAAAGTCAAAGTCAAGGTCAAAGTCAAAGTCAAGGTCAAGGTCAAGGGCAAAGTCAAAGTCAAAGTCAAAGTCAAAGTCAAAGTCAAAGTCAAAGTCAAAGTCAAAGTCACAGTCAAAGTCAAAGTCAAAGTCAAGGTCAAAGTCAAAGTCAAAGTCAAAGTCAAAGTCAAAGTCAAAGTCAAGGTCAAAGTCAAAGTCAAAGTCAAAGTCAAAGTCAAAATCAAAGTCAAAGTCAAAGTCAAAGTCAAAGTCAAAGTCAAAGTCAAGGTCAAAGTCAAAGTCAAAGTCAAAGTCAAAGTCAAAGTCAAGGTCAAGGTCAAGGGCAAAGTCAAAGTCAAAGTCAAAGTCAAAGTCAAAGTCAAAGTCAAAGTCAAAGTCAAAGTCAAAGTCAAAGTCAAAGTCAAAGTCAAAGTCAAGGTCAAAGTCAAAGTCAAAGTCAAAGTCAAAGTCACAGTCAAAGTCAAAGTCAAAGTCAAAGTCAAAGTCAAAGCCAAAGTCAAAGTCAAAGTCAAAGTCAAAGTCAAAGTCAAAGTCAAAGTCAAAGTCAAAATCAAAGTCAAAGTCAAAGTCAAAGTCAAAGTCAAAGTCAAAGCCAAAGTCAAAGTCAAAGTCAAAGTCAAAGTCAAAGTCAAAGTCAAAGTCAAGGTCAAAGTCAAAGTCAAAGTCAAAGTCAAAGTCAAAGTCAAAGTCAAAGTCAAAGTCAAGGTCAAAGTCAAAGTCAAAGTCAAAGTCAAAGTCAAAGTCAAAGTCAAAGTCAAAGTCAAAGTCAAAGTCAAAGTCAAGGTCAAAGTCAAAGTCAAAGTCAAAGTCAAATTCACAGTCAAAGTCAAAGTCAAAGTCAAAGTCAAAGTCAAAGTCAAAGCCAAAGTCAAAGTCAAAGTCAAAGTCAAAGTCAAAGTCAAAGTCAAAGTCAAAGTCAAGGTCAAAGTCAAAGTCAAAGTCAAAGTCAAAGTCACAGTCAAAGTCAAAGTCAAAGTCAAAGTCAAAGTCAAAGCCAAAGTCAAAGTCAAAGTCAAAGTCAAAGTCAAAGTCAAAGTCAAAGTCAAAGTCAAAATCAAAGTCAAAGTCAAAGTCAAAGTCAAAGTCAAAGTCAAAGTCAAAGTCAAAGTCAAAGTCAAAGCCAAAGTCAAAGTCAAAGTCAAAGTCAAAGTCAAAGTCAAAGCCAAAGTCAAAGTCAAAGTCAAAGTCAAAGTCAAAGTCAACGTCAAAGTCAAAGTCAAAGTCAAAGTCAAAGTCAAAGTCATAGTAAAAGTAAAAGTAAAAGTAAAAGTTAAAGTAAAAGTCAAAGTCAAAGTCAAAGTCAAAGTCATAGTAAAAGTAAAAGTAAAAGTAAAAGTTAAAGTAAAAGTCAAAGTCAAAGTCAAAGTCAAAGTCAAGGTCAAGGTCAAGGGCAAAGTCAAAGTCAAAGTCAAAGTCAAAGTCAAAGTCAAAGTCAAAGTCAAAGTCAAAGTCAAAGTCAAAGTCAAAGTCAAAGTCACAGTCAAAGTAAAAGTCAAAGTCACAGTCAAAGTCAAAGTCAAAGTCAAAGTCAAAGTCAAAGCCAAAGTCAAAGTCAAAGTCAAAGTCAAAGTCAAAGTCAAAGTCAAAGTCAAAGTCAAAGTCAAAGTCAAAGTCAAAGTCAAAATCAAAGTCACAGTCAAAGTCAAAGTCAAAGTCAAAGTCAAAGTCAAAGTCAAAGTCAAAGTCAAAGCCAAAGTCAAAGTCAAAGTCAAAGTCAAAGTCATGGTCAAATTCAAGGTCAAAGTCAAAGTCAAAGCCAAAGTCAAAGTCAAAGTCAAAGTCAAAGTCAAAGCCAAAGTCAAAGTCAAAGTCAAAGTCAAAGTCAAAGTCAAAGTCAAAGTCAAAGTCAAGGTCAAAGTCAAAGTCAAAGTCAAAGTCAAAGTCAAAGTCAAAGTCAAAGTCAAAGTCAAAGTCAAAGTCAAAGTCAAAGTCAAAGTAAAGGTCAAAGTCAAAGTCAAAGTCAAAGTCAAGGTCAAATTCAAAGTCAAGGTCAAAGTCAAAGTAAAAGTCAAAGTCAAAGTCAAAGTCAAAGTCAAAGTCACAGTCAAGGTCAAATTCAAAGTCAAGGTCAAAGTCAAAGTAAAAGTCAAAGTCAAAGTCAAAGTCAAAGTCAAAGTCAAAGCCAAAGTCAAAGTCAAAGTCAAAGTCAAAGTCAAAGTCAAAGTCAAAGTCAAAGTCAAAGTAAAGGTCAAAGTCAAAGTCAAAGTCACAGTCAAAGTCAAAGTCAAAGTCAAAGTCAAAGTCAAAGTCAAAGTCAAGGTCAAAGTCAAAGTCAAAGTCAAAGTCAAAGTCAAAGTCAAAGTCAAAGTCAAAATCAAAGTCAAAGTCAAAGTCAAAGTCAAAGTCAAAGTCAAAGTCAAGGTCAAAGTCAAAGTCAAAGTCAAAGTCAAAGTCAAAGTCAAAGTCAAAGTCAAAGTCAAAGTCAAAGTCAAAGTCAAAGTCAAAGTCAAAGTCAAAGTCAAAGTCAAAGTCAAAGTCCAAGTCACAGTCAAAGTCAAAGTCACAGTCAAAGTCAAAGTCAAAGTCAAAGTCAAAGCCAAAGTCAAAGTCAAAGTCAAAGTCAAAGTCCAAGTCACAGTCAAAGTCAAAGTCAAAGTCCAAGTCCAAGTCAAAGTCAAAGTCAAAGTCAAAGTCAAAGTCAAAGTCAAGGTCAAAGTCAAAGTCAAAGTCAAAGTCAAAGTCACAGTCAAAGTCAAAGTCAAAGTCAAAGTCAAAGCCAAAGTCAAAGTCAAAGTCAAAGTCAAAGTCAAAGTCAAAGTCAAAGTCAAAGTCAAAGTCAAAGTCAAAGTCAAAGTCAAGGTCAAAGTCAAAGTCAAAGTCAAAGTCAAAGTCAAGGTCAAAGTCAAAGTCAAAGTCAAAGTCAAAGTCAAAGTAAAGGTCAAAGTCAAAGTCAAAGTCAAAGTCAAGGTCAAATTCAAGGTCAAAGTCAAAGTCAAAGTCAAAGTCAAAGTCAAAGTCAAAGTCAAGGTCAAAGTCAAAGTCAAAGTCAAAGTCAAAGTCAAAGTCAAAGTCAAAGTCAAAGTCAAAGTCAAAGTCAAAGTAAAGGTCAAAGTCAAAGTCAAAGTCAAGGTCAAAGTCAAAGTCAAAGTCAAAGTCAAATTCACAGTCAAAGTCAAAGTCAAAGTCAAAGTCAAAGTCAAAGCCAAAGTCAAAGTCAAAGTCAAAGTCAAAGTCAAAGTCAAAGTCAAAGTCAAAATCAAAGTCAAAGTCAAAGTCAAAGTCAAAGTCAAAGTCAAAGTCAAGGTCAAAGTCAAAGTCAAAGTCAAAGTCAAAGTCAAAGTCAAAGTCAAAGTCAAAGTCAAAGTAAAGGTCAAAGTCAAAGTCAAAGTCAAAGTCAAGGTCAAATTCAAGGTCAAAGTCACAGTCAAAGTCAAAGTCAAAGTCAAAGTCAAGGTCAAAGTCAAAGTCAAAGTCAAAGTCAAAGTCAAAGTCAAAGTCAAAGTCAAAGTCAAAGTCAAAGTCAAAGTCAAAGTCAAAGTCAAAGTCAAAGTCAAAGTCAAAGTCAAAGTCAAAGTCAAAGTCAAAGTCAAAGTCAAAGTCAAAGTCAAAGTCAAGGTCAAGGTCAAAGTCAAAGTCAAAGTCAAAGTCAAAGTCACAGTCAAAGTCAAAGTCAAAGTCAAAGTCAAAGTCAAAGCCAAAGTCAAAGTCAAAGTCAAAGTCAAAGTCAAAGTCAAAGCCAAAGTCAAAGTCAAAGTCAAAGCCAAAGTCAAAGTCAAAGTCAAAGTCAAAGTCAAAGTCATGGTCAAATTCAAGGTCAAAGTCAAAGCCAAAGTCAAGGTCAAAGTCAAAGTCAAAGTCAAAGTCAAAGTCAAAGTCAAAGTCAAAGTCAAAGTCAAAGTCAAAGTCAAAGTCATAGTAAAAGTAAAAGTAAAAGTAAAAGTAAAAGTAAAAGTAAAAGTAAAAGTAAAAGTAAAGGTAAAAGTAAAAGTAAAAGTAAAAGTAAAAGTAAAAGTAAAAGTAAAAGTAAAAGTAAAAGTCAAAGTCAAAGTCAAAGTCAAAGTCAAGGTCAAAGTCAAGGTCAAAGTCAAAGCCAAAGTCAAAGTCAAAGTCAAAGTCAAAGTCAAAGTCAAAGTCAAAGTCACAGTCAAAGTCAAGGTCAAGGTCAAGGGCAAAGTCAAAGTCAAAGTCAAAGTCAAAGTCAAAGTCAAAGTCAAAGTCAAAGTCAAAGTCAAAGTCAAAGTCAAAGTCAAAGTCAAAGTCAAAGTCAAAGTCAAAGTCAAAGTCAAAGTCAAAGTCAAAGTCAAAGTCAAAGTCAAAGTCAAAGTCAAAGTCAAAGTCAAGGTCAAAGTCAAAGTCAAAGTCAAAGTCAAAGTCACAGTCAAAGTCAAAGTCAAAGTCAAAGTCAAAGTCAAAGCCAAAGTCAAAGTCAAAGTCAAAGTCAAAGTCAAAGTCAAAGTCAAAGTCAAAGTCAAAATCAAAGTCAAAGTCAAAGTCAAAGTCAAAGTCAAAGTCAAAGCCAAAGTCAAAGTCAAAGTCAAAGTCAAAGTCAAAGTCAAAGTCAAAGTCAAAGTCAAAGTCAAAGTCAAAGTCAAAGTCAAAGTCAAAGTAAAGGTCAAAGTCAAAGTCAAAGTCAAAGTCAAAGTCAAAGTAAAGGTCAAAGTCAAAGTCAAAGTCAAAGTCAAGGTCAAATTCAAGGTCAAAGTCAAAGTCAAAGTCAAAGTCAAAGTCAAAGTCAAGGTCAAAGTCAAAGTCAAAGTCAAAGTCAAAGTCAAAGTCAAAGTCAAAGTCAAAGTCAAAGTAAAGGTCAAAGTCAAAGTCAAAGTCAAGGTCAAAGTCAAAGTCAAAGTCAAAGTCAAATTCACAGTCAAAGTCAAAGTCAAAGTCAAAGTCAAAGTCAAAGTCAAAGTCAAAGCCAAAGTCAAAGTCAAAGTCAAAGTCAAAGTCAAAGTCAAAGTCAAAGTCAAAGTCAAAATCAAAGTCAAAGTCAAAGTCAAAGTCAAAGTCAAAGTCAAAGTCAAGGTCAAAGTCAAAGTCAAAGTCAAAGTCAAAGTCAAAGTCAAAGTCAAAGTCAAAGTCAAAGTCAAAGTCAAAGTAAAGGTCAAAGTCAAAGTCAAAGTCAAAGTCAAAGTCAAGGTCAAATTCAAGGTCAAAGTCACAGTCAAAGTCAAAGTCAAAGTAAAAGTAAAAGTAAAAGTAAAAGTAAAAGTAAAAGTAAAAGTAAAAGTAAAAGTAAAAGTAAAAGTAAAAGTAAAAGTAAAAGTAAAAGTCAAAGTCAAAGTCAAAGTCAAAGTCAAGGTCAAAGTCAAGGTCAAAGTCAAAGCCAAAGTCAAAGTCAAAGTCAAAGTCAAAGTCAAAGTCAAAGTCAAAGTCACAGTCAAAGTCAAGGTCAAGGTCAAGGGCAAAGTCAAAGTCAAAGTCAAAGTCAAAGTCAAAGTCAAAGTCAAAGTCAAAGTCAAAGTCAAAGTCAAAGTCAAAGTCAAAGTCAAAGTCAAAGTCAAAGTCAAAGTCAAAGTCAAGGTCAAAGTCAAAGTCAAAGTCAAAGTCAAAGTCACAGTCAAAGTCAAAGTCAAAGTCAAAGTCAAAGTCAAAGCCAAAGTCAAAGTCAAAGTCAAAGTCAAAGTCAAAGTCAAAGTCAAAGTCAAAATCAAAGTCAAAGTCAAAGTCAAAGTCAAAGTCAAAGTCAAAGCCAAAGTCAAAGTCAAAGTCAAAGTCAAAGTCAAAGTCAAAGTCAAAGTCAAAGTCAAAGTCAAAGTCAAAGTCAAAGTCAAAGTAAAGGTCAAAGTCAAAGTCAAAGTCAAAGTCAAGGTCAAATTCAAGGTCAAAGTCAAAGTCAAAGTCAAAGTCAAAGTCAAAGTCAAAGTCAAAGTCAAGGTCAAAGTCAAAGTCAAAGTCAAAGTCAAAGTCAAAGTCAAAGTCAAAGTCAAAGTCAAAGTAAAGGTCAAAGTCAAAGTCAAAGTCAAGGTCAAAGTCAAAGTCAAAGTCAAAGTCAAATTCACAGTCAAAGTCAAAGTCAAAGTCAAAGTCAAAGTCAAAGTCAAAGCCAAAGTCAAAGTCAAAGTCAAAGTCAAAGTCAAAGTCAAAGTCAAAGTCAAAGTCAAAGTCAAAATCAAAGTCAAAGTCAAAGTCAAAGTCAAAGTCAAAGTCAAGGTCAAAGTCAAAGTCAAAGTCAAAGTCAAAGTCAAAGTCAAAGTCAAAGTCATAGTCAAAGTCAAAGTAAAGGTCAAAGTCAAAGTCAAAGTCAAAGTCAAAGTCAAGGTCAAATTCAAGGTCAAAGTCACAGTCAAAGTCAAAGTCAAAGTCAAAGTCAAGGTCAAAGTCAAAGTCAAAGTCAAAGTCAAAGTCAAAGTCAAAGTCAAAGTCAAAGTCAAAGTCAAAGTCAAAGTCAAGGTCAAGGTCAAAGTCAAAGTCAAAGTCAAAGTCAAAGTCAAAGTCAAAGTCAAAGTCAAAGTCAAAGTCAAAGTCAAAGTCAAAGTCAAAGTCAAAGTCAAGGTCAAAGTCAAAGTCAAAGTCAAAGTCAAAGTCACAGTCAAAGTCAAAGTCAAAGTCAAAGTCAAAGCCAAAGTCAAAGTCAAAGTCAAAGTCAAAGTCAAAGTCAAAGTCAAAGCCAAAGTCAAAGTCAAAGTCAAAGTCAAAGTCAAAGTCAAAGTCATGGTCAAATTCAAGGTCAAAGTCAAAGCCAAAGTCAAGGTCAAAGTCAAAGTCAAAGTCAAAGTCAAAGTCAAAGTCAAAGTCAAAGTCAAAGTCAAAGTCAAAGTCAAAGTCAAAGTCATAGTAAAAGTAAAAGTAAAAGTCAAAGTCAAAGTCAAAGTCAAAGTCAAAGTCAAAGTCAAGGTCAAAGTCAAGGTCAAAGTCAAAGCCAAAGTCAAAGTCAAAGTCAAAGTCAAAGTCAAAGTCAAAGTCAAAGTCAAAGTCAAGGTCAAGGTCAAGGGCAAAGTCAAAGTCAAAGTCAAAGTCAAAGTCAAAGTCAAAGTCAAAGTCAAAGTCAAAGTCAAAGTCAAAGTCAAAGTCAAAGTCAAGGTCAAAGTCAAAGTCAAAGTCAAAGTCAAAGTCACAGTCAAAGTCAAAGTCAAAGTCAAAGTCAAAGTCAAAGTCAAAGCCAAAGTCAAAGTCAAAGTCAAAGTCAAAGTCAAAGTCAAAGTCAAAGTCAAAGTCAAAGTCAAAGTCAAAATCAAAGTCAAAGTCAAAGTCAAAGTCAAAGTCAAAGTCAAAGTCAAAGCCAAAGTCAAAGTCAAAGTCAAAGTCAAAGTCAAAGCCAAAGTCAAAGTCAAAGTCAAAGTCAAAGTCATGGTCAAATTCAAGGTCAAAGTCAAAGTCAAAGTCAAAGCCAAAGTCAAGGTCAAAGTCAAAGTCAAAGTCAACGTCAAAGTCAAAGTCAAAGTCAAAGTCAAAGTCAAAGTCAAAGTCATAGTAAAAGTAAAAGTAAAAGTAAAAGTTAAAGTAAAAGTCAAAGTCAAAGTCAAAGTCAAAGTCAAAGTCAAGGTCAAGGTCAAAGTCAAAGTCAAAGTCAAAGCCAAAGTCAAAGTCAAAGTCAAAGTCAAAGTCATGGTCAAAGTCAAAGTCAAAGTCAAAGTCAAAGTCAAAGTCAAAGTCAAAGTCAAAGTCAAAGTCAAAGTCAAAGTCAAGGTCAAAGTCAAAGTCAAAGTCAAAGTCAAAGTCACAGTCAAAGTCAAAGTCAAAGTCAAAGTCAAAGTCAAAGCCAAAGTCAAAGTCAAAGTCAAAGTCAAAGTCAAAGTCAAAGCCAAAGTCAAAGTCAAAGTCAAAGTCAAAGTCATGGTCAAATTCAAGGTCAAAGTCAAAGCCAAAGTCAAGGTCAAAGTCAAAGTCAAAGTCAAAGTCAAAGTCAAAGTCAAAGTCAAAGTCAAAGTCAAAGTCAAAGTCAAAGTCAAAGTCAAAGTCAAAGTCAAAATCAAAGTCACAGTCAAAGTCAAAGTCAAAGTCAAAGTCAAAGTCAAAGTCAAAGTCAAAGCCAAAGTCAAAGTCAAAGTCAAAGTCAAAGTCATGGTCAAATTCAAGGTCAAAGTCAAAGTCAAAGCCAAAGTCAAAGTCAAAGTCAAAGTCAAAGTCAAAGCCAAAGTCAAAGTCAAAGTCAAAGTCAAAGTCAAAGTCAAAGTCAAAGTCAAAGTCAAAGTCAAAGTCAAGGTCAAAGTCAAAGTCAAAGTCAAAGTCAAAGTCAAAGTCAAAGTCAAAGTCAAAGTCAAAGTCAAAGTCAAAGTCAAAGTCAAAGTAAAGGTCAAAGTCAAAGTCAAAGTCAAAGTCAAGGTCAAATTCAAAGTCAAGGTCAAAGTCAAAGTAAAAGTCAAAGTCAAAGTCAAAGTCAAAGTCAAAGTCAAAGTCACAGTCAAGGTCAAATTCAAAGTCAAGGTCAAAGTCAAAGTAAAAGTCAAAGTCAAAGTCAAAGTCAAAGTCAAAGTCAAAGCCAAAGTCAAAGTCAAAGTCAAAGTCAAAGTCAAAGTCAAAGTCAAAGTCAAAGTCAAAGTAAAGGTCAAAGTCAAAGTCAAAGTCACAGTCAAAGTCAAAGTCAAAGTCAAAGTCAAAGTCAAAGTCAAGGTCAAAGTCAAAGTCAAAGTCAAAGTCAAAGTCAAAGTCAAAGTCAAAGTCAAAGTCAAAGTCAAAATCAAAGTCAAAGTCAAAGTCAAAGTCAAAGTCAAAGTCAAAGTCAAGGTCAAAGTCAAAGTCAAAGTCAAAGTCAAAGTCAAAGTCAAAGTCAAAGTCAAAGTCAAAGTCAAAGTCAAAGTCAAAGTCAAAGTCAAAGTCAAAGTCAAAGTCCAAGTCACAGTCAAAGTCAAAGTCACAGTCAAAGTCAAAGTCAAAGTCAAAGTCAAAGCCAAAGTCAAAGTCAAAGTCAAAGTCAAAGTCCAAGTCACAGTCAAAGTCAAAGTCAAAGTCCAAGTCCAAGTCAAAGTCAAAGTCAAAGTCAAAGTCAAAGTCAAGGTCAAAGTCAAAGTCAAAGTCAAAGTCAAAGTCACAGTCAAAGTCAAAGTCAAAGTCAAAGTCAAAGCCAAAGTCAAAGTCAAAGTCAAAGTCAAAGTCAAAGTCAAAGTCAAAGTCAAAGTCAAAGTCAAAGTCAAAGTCAAGGTCAAAGTCAAAGTCAAAGTCAAAGTCAAAGTCAAGGTCAAAGTCAAAGTCAAAGTCAAAGTCAAAGTCAAAGTAAAGGTCAAAGTCAAAGTCAAAGTCAAAGTCAAGGTCAAATTCAAGGTCAAAGTCAAAGTCAAAGTCAAAGTCAAAGTCAAAGTCAAAGTCAAGGTCAAAGTCAAAGTCAAAGTCAAAGTCAAAGTCAAAGTCAAAGTCAAAGTCAAAGTCAAAGTCAAAGTCAAAGTCAAAGTCAAAGTCAAAGTCAAAGTAAAGGTCAAAGTCAAAGTCAAAGTCAAGGTCAAAGTCAAAGTCAAAGTCAAAGTCAAATTCACAGTCAAAGTCAAAGTCAAAGTCAAAGTCAAAGTCAAAGCCAAAGTCAAAGTCAAAGTCAAAGTCAAAGTCAAAGTCAAAGTCAAAGTCAAAATCAAAGTCAAAGTCAAAGTCAAAGTCAAAGTCAAAGTCAAAGTCAAGGTCAAAGTCAAAGTCAAAGTCAAAGTCAAAGTCAAAGTCAAAGTCAAAGTCAAAGTCAAAGTAAAGGTCAAAGTCAAAGTCAAAGTCAAAGTCAAGGTCAAATTCAAGGTCAAAGTCACAGTCAAAGTCAAAGTCAAAGTCAAAGTCAAGGTCAAAGTCAAAGTCAAAGTCAAAGTCAAAGTCAAAGTCAAAGTCAAAGTCAAAGTCAAAGTCAAAGTCAAAGTCAAAGTCAAAGTCAAAGTCAAAGTCAAAGTCAAAGTCAAAGTCAAAGTCAAAGTCAAAGTCAAAGTCAAAGTCAAAGTCAAAGTCAAGGTCAAAGTCAAAGTCAAAGTCAAAGTCAAAGTCACAGTCAAAGTCAAAGTCAAAGTCAAAGTCAAAGTCAAAGTCAAAGCCAAAGTCAAAGTCAAAGTCAAAGTCAAAGTCAAAGTCAAAGCCAAAGTCAAAGTCAAAGTCAAAGTCAAAGTCAAAGTCATGGTCAAATTCAAGGTCAAAGTCAAAGCCAAAGTCAAGGTCAAAGTCAAAGTCAAAGTCAAAGTCAAAGTCAAAGTCAAAGTCAAAGTCAAAGTCAAAGTCATAGTAAAAGTAAAAGTAAAAGTAAAAGTAAAAGTAAAAGTAAAAGTAAAAGTAAAAGTAAAGGTAAAAGTAAAAGTAAAAGTAAAAGTAAAAGTAAAAGTAAAAGTAAAAGTAAAAGTAAAAGTAAAAGTCAAAGTCAAAGTCAAAGTCAAAGTCAAAGTCAAAGTCAAGGTCAAAGTCAAGGTCAAAGTCAAAGCCAAAGTCAAAGTCAAAGTCAAAGTCAAAGTCAAAGTCAAAGTCACAGTCAAAGTCAAGGTCAAGGTCAAGGGCAAAGTCAAAGTCAAAGTCAAAGTCAAAGTCAAAGTCAAAGTCAAAGTCAAAGTCAAAGTCAAAGTCAAAGTCAAAGTCAAAGTCAAAGTCAAAGTCAAAGTCAAAGTCAAAGTCAAAGTCAAGGTCAAAGTCAAAGTCAAAGTCAAAGTCAAAGTCACAGTCAAAGTCAAAGTCAAAGTCAAAGTCAAAGTCAAAGCCAAAGTCAAAGTCAAAGTCAAAGTCAAAGTCAAAGTCAAAGTCAAAGTCAAAGTCAAAGTCAAAATCAAAGTCAAAGTCAAAGTCAAAGTCAAAGCCAAAGTCAAAGTCAAAGTCAAAGTCAAAGTCAAAGTCAAAGTCAAAGTCAAAGTCAAAGTCAAAGTCAAAATCAAAGTCAAAGTCAAAGTCAAAGTCAAAGTCAAAGTCAAAGTCAAAGCCAAAGTCAAAGTCAAAGTCAAAGTCAAAGTCAAAGTCAAAGCCAAAGTCAAAGTCAAAGTCAAAGTCAAAGTCATGGTCAAATTCAAGGTCAAAGTCAAAGTCAAAGTCAAAGCCAAAGTCAAGGTCAAAGTCAAAGTCAAAGTCAACGTCAAAGTCAAAGTCAAAGTCAAAGTCAAAGTCAAAGTCATAGTAAAAGTAAAAGTAAAAGTAAAAGTTAAAGTAAAAGTCAAAGTCAAAGTCAAAGTCAAAGTCAAAGTCAAGGTCAAGGTCAAAGTCAAAGTCAAAGTCAAAGCCAAAGTCAAAGTCAAAGTCAAAGTCAAAGTCATGGTCAAATTCAAGGTCAAAGTCAAAGTCAAAGCCAAAGTCAAAGTCAAAGTCAAAGTCAAAGTCAAAGTCAAAGCCAAAGTCAAAGTCAAAGTCAAAGTCAAAGTCAAAGTCAAAGTCAAAGTCAAAGTCAAAGTCAAAGTCAAAGTCAAGGTCAAATTCAAAGTCAAGGTCAAAGTCAAAGTAAAAGTCAAAGTCAAAGTCAAAGCCAAAGCCAAAGTCAAAGTCAAAGTCAAAGTCAAAGTCAAAGTCAAAGTCAAAGTCAAAGTCAAAGTAAAGGTCAAAGTCAAAGTCAAAGTCAAAGTCAAAGTCAAAGTCAAAGTCAAAGTCAAAGTCAAAGTCAAGGTCAAAGTCCAAGTCACAGTCAAAGTCAAAGTCAAAGTCCAAGTCCAAGTCAAAGTCAAAGTCAAAGTCAAAGTCAAAGTCAAAGTCAAAGTCAAAGTCAAGGTCAAAGTCAAAGTCAAAGTCAAAGTCAAAGTCACAGTCAAAGTCAAAGTCAAAGTCAAAGCCAAAGTCAAAGTCAAAGTCAAAGTCAAAGTCAAAGTCAAAGTCAAAGTCAAAGTCAAAGTCAAAGTCAAAGTCAAAGTCAAAGTCAAGGTCAAAGTCAAAGTCAAAGTCAAAGTCAAAGTCAAGGTCAAAGTCAAAGTCAAAGTCAAAGTCAAAGTCAAAGTCAAAGTAAAGGTCAAAGTCAAAGTCAAAGTCAAAGTCAAGGTCAAATTCAAGGTCAAAGTCAAAGTCAAAGTCAAAGTCAAAGTCAAAGTCAAAGTCAAGGTCAAAGTCAAAGTCAAAGTCAAAGTCAAAGTCAAAGTCAAAGTCAAAGTCAAAGTCAAAGTCAAAGTCAAAGTCAAAGTAAAGGTCAAAGTCAAAGTCAAAGTCAAAGTCAAATTCACAGTCAAAGTCAAAGTCAAAGTCAAAGTCAAAGTCAAAGCCAAAGTCAAAGTCAAAGTCAAAGTCAAAGTCAAAGTCAAAGTCAAAGTCAAAGTCAAAGTCAAAGTCAAAGTCAAAATCAAAGTCAAAGTCAAAGTCAAAGTCAAAGTCAAAGTCAAAGTCAAAGTCAAAGTCAAGGTCAAAGTCAAAGTCAAAGTCAAAGTCAAAGTCAAAGTAAAGGTCAAAGTCAAAGTCAAAGTCAAGGTCAAATTCAAGGTCAAAGTCACAGTCAAAGTCAAAGTCAAAGTCAAAGTCAAGGTCAAAGTCAAAGTCAAAGTCAAAGTCAAAGTCAAAGTCAAAGTCAAAGTCAAAGTCAAAGTCAAAGTCAAAGTCAAGGTCAAGGTCAAAGTCAAAGTCAAAGTCAAAGTCAAAGTCAAAGTCAAAGTCAAAGTCAAAGTCAAAGTCAAAGTCAAAGTCAAAGTCAAAGTCAAAGTCAAAGTCAAGGTCAAAGTCAAAGTCAAAGTCAAAGTCAAAGTCACAGTCAAAGTCAAAGTCAAAGTCAAAGTCAAAGTCAAAGCCAAAGTCAAAGTCAAAGTCAAAGTCAAAGTCAAAGTCAAAGCCAAAGTCAAAGTCAAAGTCAAAGTCAAAGTCATGGTCAAATTCAAGGTCAAAGTCAAAGCCAAAGTCAAGGTCAAAGTCAAAGTCAAAGTCAAAGTCATAGTAAAAGTAAAAGTAAAAGTAAAAGTAAAAGTAAAAGTAAAAGTAAAAGTAAAAGTAAAAGTAAAAGTAAAAGTAAAAGTAAAAGTCAAAGTCAAAGTCAAAGTCAAAGTCAAGGTCAAAGTCAAGGTCAAAGTCAAAGCCAAAGTCAAAGTCAAAGTCAAAGTCAAAGTCAAAGTCAAAGTCAAAGTCAAAGTAAAGGTCAAAGTCAAAGTCAAAGTCAAGGTCAAAGCCAAAGTCAAAGTCAAAGTCAAATTCACAGTCAAAGTCAAAGTCAAAGTCAAAGTCAAAGTCAAAGTCAAAGCCAAAGTCAAAGTCAAAGTCAAAGTCAAAGTCAAAGTCAAAGTCAAAGTCAAAGTCAAAGTCAAGGTCAAAGTCAAAGTCAAAGTCAAAGTCAAAGTCACAGTCAAAGTCAAAGTCAAAGTCAAAGTCAAAGTCAAAGCCAAAGTCAAAGTCAAAGTCAAAGTCAAAGTCAAAGTCAAAGTCAAAATCAAAGTCAAAGTCAAAGTCAAAGTCAAAGTCAAAGTCAAAGTCAAGGTCAAAGTCAAAGTCAAAGTCAAAGTCAAAGTCAAAGTAAAGGTCAAAGTCAAAGTCAAAGTCAAGGTCAAATTCAAGGTCAAAGTCACAGTCAAAGTCAAAGTCAAAGTCAAAGTCAAGGTCAAAGTCAAAGTCAAAGTCAAAGTCAAAGTCAAAGTCAAAGTCAAAGTCAAAGTCAAAGTCAAAGTCAAGGTCAAGGTCAAAGTCAAAGTCAAAGTCAAAGTCAAAGTCAAAGTCAAAGTCAAAGTCAAAGTCAAAGTCAAAGTCAAAGTCAAAGTCAAAGTCAAAGTCAAAGTCAAAGTCAAAGTAAAGGTCAAAGTCAAAGTCAAAGTCAAAGTCAAATTCACAGTCAAAGTCAAAGTCAAAGTCAAAGTCAAAGTCAAAGCCAAAGTCAAAGTCAAAGTCAAAGTCAAAGTCAAAGTCAAAGTCAAAGTCAAAGTCAAAGTCAAAGTCAAAATCAAAGTCAAAGTCAAAGTCAAAGTCAAAGTCAAAGTCAAAGTCAAGGTCAAAGTCAAAGTCAAAGTCAAAGTCAAAGTCAAAGTAAAGGTCAAAGTCAAAGTCAAAGTCAAGGTCAAATTCAAGGTCAAAGTCACAGTCAAAGTCAAAGTCAAAGTCAAAGTCAAGGTCAAAGTCAAAGTCAAAGTCAAAGTCAAAGTCAAAGTCAAAGTCAAAGTCAAAGTCAAAGTCAAAGTCAAAGTCAAGGTCAAGGTCAAAGTCAAAGTCAAAGTCAAAGTCAAAGTCAAAGTCAAAGTCAAAGTCAAAGTCAAAGTCAAAGTCAAAGTCAAAGTCAAAGTCAAAGTCAAAGTCAAAGTCAAAGTCAAAGTCAAAGTCAAAGTCAAAGTCAAAGTCCAAGTCACAGTCAAAGTCAAAGTCACAGTCAAAGTCAAAGTCAAAGTCAAAGTCAAAGCCAAAGTCAAAGTCAAAGTCAAAGTCAAAGTCCAAGTCACAGTCAAAGTCAAAGTCAAAGTCAAAGTCAAAGTCAAAGTCAAAGTCAAAGCCAAAGTCAAAGTCAAAGTCAAAGTCAAAGTCAAAGTCAAAGTCAAAGTCAAAGTCAAAGTCAAAGTCAAAGTAAAGGTCAAAGTCAAAGTCAAAGTCAAAGTCAAGGTCAAATTCAAGGTCAAAGTCAAAGTCAAAGTCAAAGTCAAAGTCAAAGTCAAAGTCAAAGTCAAGGTCAAAGTCAAAGTCAAAGTCAAAGTCAAAGTCAAAGTCAAAGTCAAAGTCAAAGTCAAAGTCAAAGTCAAGGTCAAAGTCAAAGTCAAAGTCAAAGTCAAATTCACAGTCAAATCAAAGTCAAAGTCAAAGTCAAAGTCAAAGTCAAAGCCAAAGTCAAAGTCAAAGTCAAAGTCAAAGTCAAAGTCAAAGTCAAAGTCAAGGTCAAAGTCAAAGTCAAAGTCAAAGTCAAAGTCAAAGTCAAAGTCAAAGTCAAAGTCAAAGTCAAAGTCAAAGTCAAAGTCAAGGTCAAAGTCAAAGTCAAAGTCAAAGTCAAATTCACAGTCAAAGTCAAAGTCAAAGTCAAAGTCAAAGTCAAAGTCAAAGTCAAAGTCAAAGCCAAAGTCAAAGTCAAAGTCAAAGTCAAAGTCAAAGTCAAAGTCAAAGTCAAAGTCAAGGTCAAAGTCAAAGTCAAAGTCAAAGTCAAAGTCACAGTCAAAGTCAAAGTCAAAGTCAAAGTCAAAGTCAAAGCCAAAGTCAAAGTCAAAGTCAAAGTCAAAGTCAAAGTCAAAGTCAAAGTCAAAGTCAAAATCAAAGTCAAAGTCAAAGTCAAAGTCAAAGTCAAAGTCAAAGTCAAAGTCAAAGCCAAAGTCAAAGTCAAAGTCAAAGTCAAAGTCAAAGTCAAAGCCAAAGTCAAAGTCAAAGTCAAAGTCAAAGTCAAAGTCAACGTCAAAGTCAAAGTCAAAGTCAAAGTCAAAGTCAAAGTCAAAGTCATAGTAAAAGTAAAAGTAAAAGTAAAAGTAAAAGTTAAAGTAAAAGTCAAAGTCAAAGTCAAAGTCAAAGTCATAGTAAAAGTAAAAGTAAAAGTAAAAGTTAAAGTAAAAGTCAAAGTCAAAGTCAAAGTCAAAGTCAAAATCAAAGTCAAAGTCAAAGTCAAGGTCAAGGTCAAGGGCAAAGTCAAAGTCAAAGTCAAAGTCAAAGTCAAAGTCAAAGTCAAAGTCAAAGTCAAAGTCAAAGTCAAAGTCAAAGTCAAAGTCAAAGTCAAAGTCAAAGTCACAGTCAAAGTAAAAGTCAAAGTCACAGTCAAAGTCAAAGTCAAAGTCAAAGTCAAAGTCAAAGCCAAAGTCAAAGTCAAAGTCAAAGTCAAAGTCAAAGTCAAAGTCAAAGTCAAAGTCAAAATCAAAGTCAAAGTCAAAATCAAAGTCACAGTCAAAGTCAAAGTCAAAGTCAAAGTCAAAGTCAAAGTCAAAGTCAAAGTCAAAGTCAAGGTCAAAGTCAAAGTCAAAGTCAAAGTCAAAGTCAAAGTAAAGGTCAAAGTCAAAGTCAAAGTCAAGGTCAAATTCAAGGTCAAAGTCACAGTCAAAGTCAAAGTCAAAGTCAAAGTAAAGGTCAAAGTCAAAGTCAAAGTCAAAGTCAAGGTCAAATTCAAAGTCAATGTCAAAGTCAAAGTAAAAGTCAAAGTCAAAGTCAAAGTCAAAGTCAAAGTCAAAGTCACAGTCAAAGTCAAAGTCAAAGTCAAAGTCAAAGTCAAAGTCAAGGTCAAAGTCAAAGTCAAAGTCAAAGTCAAAGTCAAAGTCAAAGTCAAAGTCAAAGTCAAAGTCAAAGTCAAAGTCAAAGTCAAAGTCACAGTCAAAGTCAAAGTCAAAGTCAAAGTCAAAGTCAAAGTCAAGGTCAAAGTCAAAGTCAAAGTCAAAGTCAAAGTCACAGTCAAAGTCAAAGTCAAAGTCAAAGTCAAAGTCAAAGCCAAAGTCAAAGTCAAAGTCAAAGTCAAAGTCAAAGTCAAAGTCAAAGTCAAAGTCAAAGTCAAAATCAAAGTCAAAGTCAAAGTCAAAGTCAAAGTCAAAGTCAAAGTCAAAGTCAAAGCCAAAGTCAAAGTCAAAGTCAAAGTCAAAGTCAAAGTCAAAGTCAAAGTCAAAGTCAAAGTCAAAGTCAAAGTCAAAGTCAAAGTCAAAGTCAAAGTCAAAGTCAAGGTCAAAGTCAAAGTCAAAGTCAAAGTCAAAGTCAAAGTCAAAGTCAAAGCCAAAGTCAAAGTCAAAGTCAAAGTCAAAGTCAAAGTCAAAGTCAAAGTCAAAGTCAAAGTCAAAGTCAAAGTCAAAGTCAAAGTCAAAGTAAAGGTCAAAGTCAAAGTCAAAGTCAAAGTCAAGGTCAAATTCAAAGTCAAGGTCAAAGTCAAAGTAAAAGTCAAAGTCATAGTAAAAGTAAAAGTAAAAGTAAAAGTAAAAGTAAAAGTAAAAGTCAAAGTCAAAGTCAAAGTCAAAGTCAAAGTCAAAGTCAAAGCCAAAGTCAAAGTCAAAGTCAAAGTCAAAGCCAAAGTCAAAGTCAAAGTCAAAGTCAAAGTCAAAGTCAAAGTCAAAGTCAAAGTCAAAGTAAAGGTCAAAGTCAAAGTCAAAGTCACAGTCAAAGTCAAAGTCAAAGTCAAAGTCAAAGTCAAAGTCAAGGTCAAAGTCAAAGTCAAAGTCAAAGTCAAAGTCAAAGTCAAAGTCAAAGTCAAAATCAAAGTCAAAGTCAAAGTCAAAGTCAAAGTCAAAGTCAAAGTCAAGGTCAAAGTCAAAGTCAAAGTCAAAGTCAAAGTCAAAGTCAAAGTCAAAGTCAAAGTCAAAGTCAAAGTCAAAGTCAAAGTCAAAGTCAAAGTCAAAGTCAAAGTCAAAGTCAAAGTCAAAGTCCAAGTCACAGTCAAAGTCAAAGTCACAGTCAAAGTCAAAGTCAAAGTCAAAGTCAAAGCCAAAGTCAAAGTCAAAGTCAAAGTCAAAGTCCAAGTCACAGTCAAAGTCAAAGTCAAAGTCCAAGTCCAAGTCAAAGTCAAAGTCAAAGTCAAAGTCAAAGTCAAAGTCAAGGTCAAAGTCAAAGTCAAAGTCAAAGTCAAAGTCACAGTCAAAGTCAAAGTCAACGTCAAAGTCAAAGCCAAAGTCAAAGTCAAAGTCAAAGTCAAAGTCAAAGTCAAAGTCAAAGTCAAAGTCAAAGTCAAAGTCAAAGTCAAAGTCAAAGTCAAGGTCAAAGTCAAAGTCAAAGTCAAAGTCAAAGTCAAGGTCAAAGTCAAAGTCAAAGTCAAAGTCAAAGTCAAAGTCAAAGTCAAGGTCAAATTCAAGGTCAAAGTCACAGTCAAAGTCAAAGTCAAAGTCAAAGTCAAGGTCAAAGTCAAAGTCAAAGTCAAAGTCAAAGTCAAAGTCAAAGTCAAAGTCAAAGTCAAGGTCAAAGTCAAAGTCAAAGTCAAAGTCAAAGTCAAAGTCAAAGTCAAAGTCAAAGTCAAAGTCAAAGTCAAAGTCAAAGTCAAAGTCAAAGTCAAGGTCAAAGTCAAAGTCAAAGTCAAAGTCAAAGTCACAGTCAAAGTCAAAGTCAAAGTCAAAGTCAAAGTCAAAGCCAAAGTCAAAGTCAAAGTCAAAGTCAAAGTCAAAGTCAAAGCCAAAGTCAAAGTCAAAGTCAAAGTCAAAGTCAAAGTCATGGTCAAATTCAAGGTCAAAGTCAAAGCCAAAGTCAAGGTCAAAGTCAAAGTCAAAGTCAAAGTCAAAGTCAAAGTCAAAGTCAAAGTCAAAGTCAAAGTCAAAGTCATAGTAAAAGTAAAAGTAAAAGTAAAAGTAAAAGTAAAAGTAAAAGTAAAAGTAAAAGTAAAAGTAAAAGTAAAAGTAAAAGTAAAAGTAAAAGTAAAAGTAAAAGTAAAAGTAAAAGTAAAAGTAAAAGTAAAAGTAAAAGTAAAAGTAAAAGTCAAAGTCAAAGTCAAAGTCAAAGTCAAGGTCAAAGTCAAGGTCAAAGTCAAAGCCAAAGTCAAAGTCAAAGTCAAAGTCAAAGTCAAAGTCACAGTAAAAGTAAAAGTAAAAGTAAAAGTAAAAGTAAAAGTAAAAGTAAAAGTAAAAGTAAAAGTAAAAGTAAAAGTAAAAGTAAAAGTAAAAGTAAAAGTCAAAGTCAAAGTCAAAGTCAAAGTCAAGGTCAAAGTCAAGGTCAAAGTCAAAGCCAAAGTCAAAGTCAAAGTCAAAGTCAAAGTCAAAGTCACAGTCAAAGTCAAGGTCAAGGTCAAGGTCAAGGGCAAAGTCAAAGTCAAAGTCAAAGTCAAAGTCAAAGTCAAAGTCAAAGTCAAAGTCAAAGTCAAAGTCAAAGTCAAAGTCAAAGTCAAAGTCAAAGTCAAAGTCAAAGTCAAAGTCAAAGTCAAAGTCAAAGTCAAAGTCAAAGTCAAAGTCAAAGTCAAGGTCAAAGTCAAAGTCAAAGTCAAAGTCAAAGTCACAGTCAAAGTCAAAGTCAAAGTCAAAGTCAAAGTCAAAGCCAAAGTCAAAGTCAAAGTCAAAGTCAAAGTCAAAGTCAAAGTCAAAGTCAAAATCAAAGTCAAAGTCAAAGTCAAAGTCAAAGTCAAAGTCAAAGCCAAAGTCAAAGTCAAAGTCAAAGTCAAAGTCAAAGTCAAAGTCAAAGTCAAAGTCAAAGTCAAAGTCAAAGTCAAAGTCAAAGTAAAGGTCAAAGTCAAAGTCAAAGTCAAAGTCAAGGTCAAATTCAAGGTCAAAGTCAAAGTCAAAGTCAAAGTCAAAGTCAAAGTCAAAGTCAAAGTCAAAGTCAAGGTCAAAGTCAAAGTCAAAGTCAAAGTCAAAGTCAAAGTCAAAGTCAAAGTCAAAGTCAAAGTAAAGGTCAAAGTCAAAGTCAAAGTCAAGGTCAAAGTCAAAGTCAAAGTCAAAGTCAAATTCACAGTCAAAGTCAAAGTCAAAGTCAAAGTCAAAGTCAAAGCCAAAGTCAAAGTCAAAGTCAAAGTCAAAGTCAAAGTCAAAGTCAAAGTCAAAGTCAAAGTCAAAATCAAAGTCAAAGTCAAAGTCAAAGTCAAAGTCAAAGTCAAGGTCAAAGTCAAAGTCAAAGTCAAAGTCAAAGTCAAAGTCAAAGTCAAAGTCAAAGTCAAAGTCAAAGTAAAGGTCAAAGTCAAAGTCAAAGTCAAAGTCAAAGTCAAGGTCAAATTCAAGGTCAAAGTCACAGTCAAAGTCAAAGTCAAAGTCAAAGTCAAGGTCAAAGTCAAAGTCAAAGTCAAAGTCAAAGTCAAAGTCAAAGTCAAAGTCAAAGTCAAAGTCAAAGTCAAAGTCAAAGTCAAAGTCAAAGTCAAAGTCAAAGTCAAAGTCAAAGTCAAAGTCAAAGTCAAGGTCAAAGTCAAAGTCAAAGTCAAAGTCAAAGTCACAGTCAAAGTCAAAGTCAAAGTCAAAGTCAAAGCCAAAGTCAAAGTCAAAGTCAAAGTCAAAGTCAAAGTCAAAGCCAAAGTCAAAGTCAAAGTCAAAGTCAAAGTCAAAGTCATGGTCAAATTCAAGGTCAAAGTCAAAGCCAAAGTCAAGGTCAAAGTCAAAGTCAAAGTCAAAGTCAAAGTCAAAGTCAAAGTCAAAGTCAAAGTCAAAGTCAAAGTCATAGTAAAAGTAAAAGTAAAAGTAAAAGTAAAAGTAAAAGTAAAAGTCAAAGTCAAAGTCAAAGTCAAAGTCAAGGTCAAAGTCAAGGTCAAAGTCAAAGCCAAAGTCAAAGTCAAAGTCAAAGTCAAAGTCAAAGTCAAAGTCAAAGTCAAAGTCAAGGTCAAAGTCAAAGCCAAAGTCAAAGTCAAAGTCAAAGTCAAAGTCAAAGTCAAAGTCAAAGTCAAAGTCAAAGTCAAAGTCAAGGTCAAAGTCAAAGTCAAAGTCAAAGTCAAAGTCAAAGTCACAGTCAAAGTCAAAGTCAAAGTCAAAGTCAAAGTCAAAGTCAAAGCCAAAGTCAAAGTCAAAGTCAAAGTCAAAGTCAAAGTCAAAGTCAAAGTCAAAGTCAAAGTCAAAGTCAAAGTCAAAATCAAAGTCAAAGTCAAAGTCAAAGTCAAAGTCAAAGTCAAAGTCAAAGCCAAAGTCAAAGTCAAAGTCAAAGTCAAAGTCAAAGTCAAAGCCAAAGTCAAAGTCAAAGTCAAAGTCAAAGTCATGGTCAAATTCAAGGTCAAAGTCAAAGTCAAAGTCAAAGCCAAAGTCAAGGTCAAAGTCAAAGTCAAAGTCAACGTCAAAGTCAAAGTCAAAGTCAAAGTCAAAGTCAAAGTCAAAGTCATAGTAAAAGTAAAAGTAAAAGTAAAAGTTAAAGTAAAAGTCAAAGTCAAAGTCAAAGTCAAAGTCAAAGTCAAGGTCAAGGTCAAGGGCAAAGTCAAAGTCAAAGTCAAAGTCAAAGTCAAAGTCAAAGTCAAAGTCAAAGTCAAAGTCAAAGTCAAAGTCAAAGTCAAAGTCAAAGTCAAAGTCAAAGTCAAAGTCAAAGTCAAAGTCAAAGTCACAGTCAAAGTCAAAGTCAAAGTAAAAGTCAAAGTCACAGTCAAAGTCAAAGTCAAAGTCAAAGTCAAAGTCAAAGCCAAAGTCAAAGTCAAAGTCAAAGTCAAAGTCAAAGTCAAAGTCAAAGTCAAAGTCAAAATCAAAGTCACAGTCAAAGTCAAAGTCAAAGTCAAAGTCAAAGTCAAAGTCAAAGTCAAAGTCAAAGTCAAAGTCAAAGTCAAAGCCAAAGTCAAAGTCAAAGTCAAAGTCAAAGTCATGGTCAAATTCAAGGTCAAAGTCAAAGTCAAAGCCAAAGTCAAAGTCAAAGTCAAAGTCAAAGTCAAAGTCAAAGCCAAAGTCAAAGTCAAAGTCAAAGTCAAAGTCAAAGTCAAAGTCAAAGTCAAAGTCAAGGTCAAAGTCAAAGTCAAAGTCAAAGTCAAAGTCAAAGTCAAAGTCAAAGTCAAAGTCAAAGTCAAAGTCAAAGTCAAAGTCAAAGTCAAAGTCAAAGTCAAAGTAAAGGTCAAAGTCAAAGTCAAAGTCAAAGTCAAGGTCAAATCCAAAGTCAAGGTCAAAGTCAAAGTAAAAGTCAAAGTCAAAGTCAAAGTCAAAGTCAAAGTCAAAGTCAAAGTCAAAGTCAAAGTCAAAGTCAAAGTCAAGGTCAAATTCAAAGTCAAGGTCAAAGTCAAAGTAAAAGTCAAAGTCAAAGTCAAAGTCAAAGTCAAAGTCAAAGCCAAAGCCAAAGTCAAAGTCAAAGTCAAAGTCAAAGTCAAAGTCAAAGTCAAAGTCACAGTAAAGGTCAAAGTCAAAGTCAAAGTCAAAGTCAAAGTCAAAGTCAAAGTCAAAGTCAAAGTCAAGGTCAAAGTCAAAGTCAAAGTCAAAGTCAAAGTCACAGTCAAAGTCAAAGTCAAAGTCAAAGTCAAAGCCAAAGTCAAAGTCAAAGTCAAAGTCAAAGTCCAAGTCACAGTCAAAGTCAAAGTCAAAGTCCAAGTCCAAGTCAAAGTCAAAGTCAAAGTCAAAGTCAAAGTCAAAGTCAAGGTCAAAGTCAAAGTCAAAGTCAAAGTCAAGGTCACAGTCAAAGTCAAAGTCAAAGTCAAAGCAAGGTCAAATTCAAAGTCAAGGTCAAAGTCAAAGTAAAAGTCAAAGTCAAAGTCAAAGTCAAAGTCAAAGTCAAAGTCAAAGTCAAGGTCAAATTCAAAGTCAAGGTCAAAGTCAAAGTAAAAGTCAAAGTCAAAGTCAAAGTCAAAGTCAAAGTCAAAGCCAAAGCCAAAGTCAAAGTCAAAGTCAAAGTCAAAGTCAAAGTCAAAGTCAAAGTCAAAGTAAAGGTCAAAGTCAAAGTCAAAGTCAAAGTCAAAGTCAAAGTCAAAGTCAAAGTCAAAGTCAAGGTCAAAGTCAAAGTCAAAGTCAAAGTCAAAGTCAAAGTCACAGTCAAAGTCAAAGTCAAAGTCAAAGTCAAAGCCAAAGTCAAAGTCAAAGTCAAAGTCAAAGTCCAAGTCACAGTCAAAGTCAAAGTCAAAGTCCAAGTCCAAGTCAAAGTCAAAGTCAAAGTCAAAGTCAAAGTCAAAGTCAAGGTCAAAGTCAAAGTCAAAGTCAAAGTCAAGGTCACAGTCAAAGTCAAAGTCAAAGTCAAAGCCAAAGTCAAAGTCAAAGTCAAAGTCAAAGTCAAAGTCAAAGTCAAAGTCAAAGTCAAAGTCAAAGTCAAAGTCAAAGTCAAAGTCAAGGTCAAAGTCAAAGTCAAAGTCAAAGTCAAAGTCAAGGTCAAAGTCAAAGTCAAAGTCAAAGTCAAAGTCAAGGTCAAATTCAAGGTCAAAGTCAAAGTCAAAGTCAAAGTCAAAGTCAAAGTCAAAGTCAAAGTCAAAGTCAAAGTCAAGGTCAAAGTCAAAGTCAAAGTCAAAGTCAAAGTCAAAGTCAAAGTCAAAGTCAAAGTCAAAGTCAAAGTCAAAGTCAAAGTCAAAGTCAAAGTCAAAGTAAAGGTCAAAGTCAAAGTCAAAGTCAAAGTCAAATTCACAGTCAAAGTCAAAGTCAAAGTCAAAGTCAAAGTCAAAGCCAAAGTCAAAGTCAAAGTCAAAGTCAAAGTCAAAGTCAAAGTCAAAGTCAAAGTCAAAGTCAAAGTCAAAATCAAAGTCAAAGTCAAAGTCAAAGTCAAAGTCAAAGTCAAAGTCAAGGTCAAAGTCAAAGTCAAAGTCAAAGTCAAAGTCAAAGTAAAGGTCAAAGTCAAAGTCAAAGTCAAGGTCAAATTCAAGGTCAAAGTCACAGTCAAAGTCAAAGTCAAAGTCAAAGTCAAGGTCAAAGTCAAAGTCAAAGTCAAAGTCAAAGTCAAAGTCAAAGTCAAAGTCAAAGTCAAGGTCAAGGTCAAAGTCAAAGTCAAAGTCAAAGTCAAAGTCAAAGTCAAAGTCAAAGTCAAAGTCAAAGTCAAAGTCAAAGTCAAAGTCAAAGTCAAAGTCAAAGTCAAAGTCAAAGTCAAAGTCAAGGTCAAAGTCAAAGTCAAAGTCAAAGTCAAAGTCACAGTCAAAGTCAAAGTCAAAGTCAAAGTCAAAGTCAAAGCCAAAGTCAAAGTCAAAGTCAAAGTCAAAGTCAAAGTCAAAGCCAAAGTCAAAGTCAAAGTCAAAGTCAAAGTCATGGTCAAATTCAAGGTCAAAGTCAAAGCCAAAGTCAAGGTCAAAGTCAAAGTCAAAGTCAAAGTCAAAGTCAAAGTCAAAGTCAAAGTCAAAGTCAAAGTCAAAGTCAAAGTCAAAGTCAAAGTCAAAGTCATAGTAAAAGTAAAAGTAAAAGTAAAAGTAAAAGTAAAAGTAAAAGTAAAAGTAAAAGTAAAAGTAAAAGTAAAAGTAAAAGTAAAAGTAAAAGTAAAAGTCAAAGTCAAAGTCAAAGTCAAAGTCAAGGTCAAAGTCAAGGTCAAAGTCAAAGCCAAAGTCAAAGTCAAAGTCAAAGTCAAAGTCAAAGTCAAAGTCAAAGTCAAGGTCACAGTCAAAGTCAAAGTCAAAGTCAAAGCAAGGTCAAATTCAAAGTCAAGGTCAAAGTCAAAGTAAAAGTCAAAGTCAAAGTCAAAGTCAAAGTCAAAGTCAAAGTCAAAGTCAAGGTCAAATTCAAAGTCAAGGTCAAAGTCAAAGTAAAAGTCAAAGTCAAAGTCAAAGTCAAAGTCATAGTCAAAGCCAAAGCCAAAGTCAAAGTCAAAGTCAAAGTCAAAGTCAAAGTCAAAGTCAAAGTCAAAGTAAAGGTCAAAGTCAAAGTCAAAGTCAAAGTCAAAGTCAAAGTCAAAGTCAAAGTCAAAGTCAAGGTCAAAGTCAAAGTCAAAGTCAAAGTCAAAGTCACAGTCAAAGTCAAAGTCAAAGTCAAAGTCAAAGCCAAAGTCAAAGTCAAAGTCAAAGTCAAAGTCCAAGTCACAGTCAAAGTCAAAGTCAAAGTCCAAGTCCAAGTCAAAGTCAAAGTCAAAGTCAAAGTCAAAGTCAAAGTCAAGGTCAAAGTCAAAGTCAAAGTCAAAGTCAAGGTCACAGTCAAAGTCAAAGTCAAAGTCAAAGCCAAAGTCAAAGTCAAAGTCAAAGTCAAAGTCAAAGTCAAAGTCAAAGTCAAAGTCAAAGTCAAAGTCAAAGTCAAAGTCAAGGTCAAAGTCAAAGTCAAAGTCAAAGTCAAAGTCAAAGTCAAAGTCAAGGTCAAAGTCAAAGTCAAAGTCAAAGTCAAAGTCAAGGTCAAATTCAAGGTCAAAGTCAAAGTCAAAGTCAAAGTCAAAGTCAAAGTCAAAGTCAAAGTCAAAGTCAAAGTCAAAGTCAAGGTCAAAGTCAAAGTCAAAGTCAAAGTCAAAGTCAAAGTCAAAGTCAAAGTCAAAGTCAAAGTCAAAGTCAAAGTCAAAGTAAAGGTCAAAGTCAAAGTCAAAGTCAAAGTCAAATTCACAGTCAAAGTCAAAGTCAAAGTCAAAGTCAAAGTCAAAGCCAAAGTCAAAGTCAAAGTCAAAGTCAAAGTCAAAGTCAAAGTCAAAGTCAAAGTCAAAGTCAAAGTCAAAATCAAAGTCAAAGTCAAAGTCAAAGTCAAAGTCAAAGTCAAAGTCAAGGTCAAAGTCAAAGTCAAAGTCAAAGTCAAAGTCAAAGTAAAGGTCAA
This sequence comes from Anastrepha obliqua, assembly GCF_027943255.1. Classification (NCBI taxonomy): domain Eukaryota; kingdom Metazoa; phylum Arthropoda; class Insecta; order Diptera; family Tephritidae; genus Anastrepha; species Anastrepha obliqua. The sequence goes on from NW_026562242.1 coordinate 42,807, forward strand.
AGTCAAAGTCAAAGTCAAGGTCAATTTCAAGGTCAAAGTCACAGTCAAAGTCAAAGTCAAAGTCAAAGTCAAGGTCAAAGTCAAAGTCAAAGTCAAAGTCAAAGTCAAAGTCAAAGTCAAAGTCAAAGTCAAAGTCAAGGTCAAGGTCAAAGTCAAAGTCAAAGTCAAAGTCAAAGTCAAAGTCAAAGTCAAAGTCAAAGTCAAAGTCAAAGTCAAAGTCAAAGTCAAAGTCAAAGTCAAAGTCAAGGTCAAAGTCAAAGTCAAAGTCAAAGTCAAAGTCACAGTCAAAGTCAAAGTCAAAGTCAAAGTCAAAGTCAAAGCCAAAGTCAAAGTCAAAGTCAAAGTCAAAGTCAAAGTCAAAGCCAAAGTCAAAGTCAAAGTCAAAGTCAAAGTCATGGTCAAATTCAAGGTCAAAGTCAAAGCCAAAGTCAAGGTCAAAGTCAAAGTCAAAGTCAAAGTCAAAGTCAAAGTCAAAGTCAAAGTCAAAGTCAAAGTCAAAGTCAAAGTCAAAGTCATAGTAAAAGTAAAAGTAAAAGTAAAAGTAAAAGTAAAAGTAAAAGTAAAAGTAAAAGTAAAAGTAAAAGTAAAAGTAAAAGTAAAAGTAAAAGTAAAAGTAAAAGTAAAAGTAAAAGTCAAAGTCAAAGTCAAAGTCAAAGTCAAGGTCAAAGTCAAGGTCAAAGTCAAAGCCAAAGTCAAAGTCAAAGTCAAAGTCAAAGTCAAAGTCAAAGTCAAAGTCAAAGTCAAAGTCAAAGTCAAAGTCAAAGTCAAGGTCAAGGTCAAGGGCAAAGTCAAAGTCAAAGTCAAAGTCAAAGTCAAAGTCAAAGTCAAAGTCAAAGTCAAAGTCAAAGTCAAAGTCAAAGTCAAAGTCAAAGTCAAAGTCAAAGTCAAAGTCAAGGTCAAAGTCAAAGTCAAAGTCAAAGTCACAGTCAAAGTCAAAGTCAAAGTCAAAGTCAAAGTCAAAGCCAAAGTCAAAGTCAAAGTCAAAGTCAAAGTCAAAGTCAAAGTCAAAGTCAAAGTCAAAATCAAAGTCAAAGTCAAAGTCAAAGTCAAAGTCAAAGTCAAAGCCAAAGTCAAAGTCAAAGTCAAAGTCAAAGTCAAAGTCAAAGTCAAAGTCAAAGTCAAAGTCAAAATCAAAGTCAAAGTCAAAATCAAAGTCAAAGTCAAAGTCAAAGCCAAAGTCAAAGTCAAAGTCAAAGTCAAAGTCAAAGTCAAAGCCAAAGTCAAAGTCAAAGTCAAAGTCAAAGTCATGGTCAAATTCAAGGTCAAAGTCAAAGTCAAAGTCAAAGCCAAAGTCAAGGTCAAAGTCAAAGTCAAAGTCAACGTCAAAGTCAAAGTCAAAGTCAAAGTCAAAGTCAAAGTCATAGTAAAAGTAAAAGTAAAAGTAAAAGTTAAAGTAAAAGTCAAAGTCAAAGTCAAAGTCAAAGTCAAAGTCAAAGTCAAGGTCAAGGTCAAGGGCAAAGTCAAAGTCAAAGTCAAAGTCAAAGTCAAAGTCAAAGTCAAAGTCACAGTCAAAGTCAAAGTCAAAGTAAAAGTCAAAGTCACAGTCAAAGTCAAAGTCAAAGTCAAAGTCAAAGTCAAAGCCAAAGTCAAAGTCAAAGTCAAAGTCAAAGTCAAAGTCAAAGTCAAAATCAAAGTCACAGTCAAAGTCAAAGTCAAAGTCAAAGTCAAAGTCAAAGTCAAAGTCAAAGTCAAAGTCAAAGTCAAAGTCAAAGTCAAAGTCAAAGCCAAAGTCAAAGTCAAAGTCAAAGTCAAAGTCATGGTCAAATTCAAGGTCAAAGTCAAAGTCAAAGCCAAAGTCAAGGTCAAAGTCAAAGTCAAAGTCAAAGTCAAAGTCAAAGTCAAAGTCAAAGTCAAAGTCAAAGTCAAAGTCAAAGTCAAAGTCAAAGTCAAAGTCAAAGTCAAAGTCAAAGTCAAAGTCAAAGTCAAAGTCAAAGTCATAGTAAAAGTAAAAGTAAAAGTAAAAGTAAAAGTAAAAGTAAAAGTAAAAGTCAAAGTCAAAGTCAAAGTCAAAGTCAAGGTCAAAGTCAAGGTCAAAGTCAAAGCCAAAGTCAAAGTCAAAGTCAAGGTCAAATTCAAGGTCAAAGTCAAAGTCAAAGTCAAAGTCAAAGTCAAAGTCACAGTCAAAGTCAAAGTCAAAGTCAAAGTCAAAGTCAAAGTCAAAGTCAAAGTCAAAGTCAAAGTCAAAGTCAAAGTCAAAGTCAAAGTCAAAGTCAAAGTCAAAGTCAAAGTCAAGGTCAAAGTCAAAGTCAAAGTCAAAGTCAAAGTCAAAGTCAAAGTCAAAGTCAAAGTAAAGGTCAAAGTCAAAGTCAAAGTCAAAGTCAAGGTCAAATTCAAGGTCAAAGTCAAAGTCAAAGTCAAAGTCAAAGTCAAAGTCAAGGTCAAGGTCAAAGTCAAGGTCAAAGTCAAAGTCAAAGTCAAAGTCAAATTCAAAGTCAAATTCAAAGTCAAAGTCAAGGTCAAGTTCAAGGTCAAAGTCAAGGTCAAAGTCAAAGTCAAAGTCAAAGTCAAAGTCAAAGTCAAAGTCAAAGCCAAAGTCAAATTCAAAGTCAAAGTCAAAGTCAAAGTCAAAGTCAAAGTCAAAGTCAAAGTCAAAGTCAAAGTCAAAGTCAAAGTAAAAGTAAAAGTAAAAGTAAAAGTAAAAGTAAAAGTAAAAGTAAAAGTAAAAGTAAAAGTAAAAGTAAAAGTAAAAGTAAAAGTAAAAGTAAAGGTAAAAGTAAAAGTAAAAGTAAAAGTAAAAGTAAAAGTAAAAGTAAAAGTAAAAGTAAAAGTAAAAGTAAAAGTAAAAGTAAAAGTAAAAGTAAAAGTAAAAGTAAAAGTAAAAGTAAAAGTAAAAGTAAAAGTAAAAGTAAAAGTAAAAGTAAAAGTAAAAGTAAAAGTAAAAGTAAAAGTAAAAGTAAAAGTAAAAGTAAAAGTAAAAGTAAAAGTAAAAGTAAAAGTAAAAGTAAAAGTAAAAGTAAAAGTAAAAGTAAAAGTAAAAGTAAAAGTAAAAGTAAAAGTAAAAGTAAAAGTAAAAGTAAAAGTAAAAGTAAAAGTAAAAGTAAAAGTAAAAGTAAAAGTAAAAGTAAAAGTAAAAGTAAAAGTAAAAGTAAAAGTAAAAGTAAAAGTAAAAGTAAAAGTAAAAGTAAAAGTAAAAGTAAAAGTAAAAGTAAAAGTAAAAGTAAAAGTAAAAGTAAAAGTAAAAGTAAAAGTAAAAGTAAAAGTAAAAGTAAAAGTAAAAGTAAAAGTAAAAGTAAAAGTAAAAGTAAAAGTAAAAGTAAAAGTAAAAGTAAAAGTAAAAGTAAAAGTAAAAGTAAAAGTAAAAGTAAAAGTAAAAGTAAAAGTAAAAGTAAAAGTAAAAGTAAAAGTACAAGTAAAAGTACAAGTAAAAGTAAAAGTAAAAGTAAAAGTAAAAGTAAAAGTAAAAGTAAAAGTAAAAGTAAAAGTAAAAGTAAAAGTAAAAGTAAAAGTAAAGGTAAAAGTAAAAGTAAAAGTAAAAGTAAAAGTAAAAGTAAAAGTAAAAGTAAAAGTAAAAGTAAAAGTAAAAGTAAAAGTAAAAGTAAAAGTAAAAGTAAAAGTAAAAGTAAAAGTAAAAGTAAAAGTAAAAGTAAAAGTAAAAGTAAAAGTAAAAGTAAAAGTAAAAGTAAAAGTAAAAGTAAAAGTAAAAGTAAAAGTAAAAGTAAAAGTAAAAGTAAAAGTAAAAGTAAAAGTAAAAGTAAAAGTAAAAGTAAAAGTAAAAGTAAAAGTAAAAGTAAAAGTAAAAGTAAAAGTAAAAGTAAAAGTAAAAGTAAAAGTAAAAGTAAAAGTAAAAGTAAAAGTAAAAGTAAAAGTAAAAGTAAAAGTAAAAGTAAAAGTAAAAGTAAAAGTAAAAGTAAAAGTAAAAGTAAAAGTAAAAGTAAAAGTAAAAGTAAAAGTAAAAGTAAAAGTAAAAGTAAAAGTAAAAGTAAAAGTAAAAGTAAAAGTAAAAGTAAAAGTAAAAGTAAAAGTAAAAGTAAAAGTAAAAGTAAAAGTAAAAGTAAAAGTAAAAGTAAAAGTAAAAGTAAAAGTAAAAGTAAAAGTAAAAGTAAAAGTAAAAGTAAAAGTAAAAGTAAAAGTAAAAGTAAAAGTAAAAGTAAAAGTCAAAGTCAAAGTCAAAGTAAAAGTCAAGGTCAAAGTCAAGGTCAAGGTCAAGGTCAAGGTCAAGGTCAAAGTCAAGGTTAAAGTCAAAGTCAAGGTTAAAGTCAAAGTCAAAGTCAATGTCAAAGTCAAAGTCAAAGTCAAAGTCAAAGTCAAAGTCAAATTCAAAGTCAAAGTCAAATTCAAAGTCAAATTCATAGTCAAAGTCAAAGTCAAAGTCAAGGTCAAAGTCAAAGTCAAAGTCAAAGTCAAAGTCAAAGTCAAAGTCAAAGTCAAAGTCAAAGTCAAAGTCAAAGTCAAAGTCAAAGTCAAAGTCAAAGTCAAAGTCAAAGTCAAAGTCAAAGTCAAAGTCAAAGTCAAAGTCAAAGTAAAAGTAAAAGTAAAAGTAAAAGTAAAAGTAAAAGTAAAAGTAAAAGTAAAAGTAAAAGTAAAAGTAAAAGTAAAAGTAAAAGTAAAAGTAAAAGTAAAAGTAAAAGTAAAAGTAAAAGTAAAAGTAAAAGTAAAAGTAAAAGTAAAAGTAAAAGTAAAAGTAAAAGTAAAAGTAAAAGTAAAAGTAAAAGTAAAAGTAAAAGTAAAAGTAAAAGTAAAAGTAAAAGTAAAAGTAAAAGTAAAAGTAAAAGTAAAAGTAAAAGTAAAAGTAAAAGTAAAAGTAAAAGTAAAAGTAAAAGTAAAAGTAAAAGTAAAAGTAAAAGTAAAAGTAAAAGTAAAAGTAAAAGTAAAAGTAAAAGTAAAAGTAAAAGTAAAAGTAAAAGTAAAAGTAAAAGTAAAAGTAAAAGTAAAAGTAAAAGTAAAAGTAAAAGTAAAAGTAAAAGTAAAAGTAAAAGTAAAAGTAAAAGTAAAAGTAAAAGTAAAAGTAAAAGTAAAAGTAAAAGTAAAAGTAAAAGTAAAAGTAAAAGTAAAAGTAAAAGTAAAAGTAAAAGTAAAAGTAAAAGTAAAAGTAAAAGTAAAAGTAAAAGTAAAAGTAAAAGTAAAAGTAAAAGTAAAAGTAAAAGTAAAAGTAAAAGTAAAAGTAAAAGTAAAAGTAAAAGTAAAAGTAAAAGTAAAAGTAAAAGTAAAAGTAAAAGTAAAAGTAAAAGTAAAAGTAAAAGTAAAAGTAAAAGTAAAAGTAAAAGTAAAAGTAAAAGTAAAAGTAAAAGTAAAAGTAAAAGTAAAAGTAAAAGTAAAAGTAAAAGTAAAAGTAAAAGTAAAAGTAAAAGTAAAAGTAAAAGTAAAAGTAAAAGTAAAAGTAAAAGTAAAAGTAAAAGTAAAAGTAAAAGTAAAAGTAAAAGTAAAAGTAAAAGTAAAAGTAAAAGTAAAAGTAAAAGTAAAAGTAAAAGTAAAAGTAAAAGTAAAAGTAAAAGTAAAAGTAAAAGTAAAAGTAAAAGTAAAAGTAAAAGTAAAAGTAAAAGTAAAAGTAAAAGTAAAAGTAAAAGTAAAAGTAAAAGTAAAAGTAAAAGTAAAAGTAAAAGTAAAAGTAAAAGTAAAAGTAAAAGTAAAAGTAAAAGTAAAAGTAAAAGTAAAAGTAAAAGTAAAAGTAAAAGTAAAAGTAAAAGTAAAAGTAAAAGTAAAAGTAAAAGTAAAAGTAAAAGTAAAAGTAAAAGTAAAAGTAAAAGTAAAAGTAAAAGTAAAAGTAAAAGTAAAAGTAAAAGTAAAAGTAAAAGTAAAAGTAAAAGTAAAAGTAAAAGTAAAAGTAAAAGTAAAAGTAAAAGTAAAAGTAAAAGTAAAAGTAAAAGTAAAAGTAAAAGTAAAAGTAAAAGTAAAAGTAAAAGTAAAAGTAAAAGTAAAAGTAAAAGTAAAAGTAAAAGTAAAAGTAAAAGTAAAAGTAAAAGTAAAAGTAAAAGTCAAAGTCAAAGTCAAGGTCAAAGTCAAGGTCAAAGTCAAAGTCAAAGTCAAAGTCAAAGTCAAAGTCAAAGTAAAGGTCAAAGTCAAAGTCAAAGTCAAGGTCAAATTCAAGGTCAAAGTCAAAGTCAAAGTCAAAGTCAAAGTCAAAGTCAAAGTAAAAGTCAAAGTCAAAGTCAAAGTCAAGGTCAAAGTCAAAGTCAAAGTCAAAGTCAAAGTCAAAGTCAAAGTAAAAGTAAAAGTAAAAGTAAAAGTCAAAGTCAAAGTCAAAGTCAAAGTAAAAGTCAAAGTCAAAGTCAAAGTCAAAGACAAATTCAAAGTCAAAGTCAAAGTCAAAGTCAAGGCAAAGTCAAGGTCAAAGTCAAAGTCAAAGTCAAGGCAAAGTCAAGGTCAAAGTCAAAGTCAAAGTCAAAGTCAAAGTCAAAGTCAAAGTCAAAGTCAAATAAAAGTCAAAGTCAAAGTCAAAGTCAAAGTCAAAGTCAAAGTCAAAGTCAAAGTCAAAGTCAAAGTCAAAGTCAAATTCAAAGTCAAATTCAAAGTCAAAGTCAAAGTCAAGGTCAAAGTCAAAGTCAAAGTCAAAGTCAAAGTCAAAGTCAAAGTCAAAGTCAAAGTCAAAGTCAAAGTCAAAGTCAAAGTCAAAGTCAAAGTCAAAGTAAAAGTAAAAGTAAAAGTAAAAGTAAAAGTAAAAGTAAAAGTAAAAGTAAAAGTAAAAGTAAAAGTAAAAGTAAAAGTAAAAGTAAAAGTAAAAGTAAAAGTAAAAGTAAAAGTAAAAGTAAAAGTAAAAGTAAAAGTAAAAGTAAAAGTAAAAGTAAAAGTAAAAGTAAAAGTAAAAGTAAAAGTAAAAGTAAAAGTAAAAGTAAAAGTAAAAGTAAAAGTAAAAGTAAAAGTAAAAGTAAAAGTAAAAGTAAAAGTAAAAGTAAAAGTAAAAGTAAAAGTAAAAGTAAAAGTAAAAGTAAAAGTAAAAGTAAAAGTAAAAGTAAAAGTAAAAGTAAAAGTAAAAGTAAAAGTAAAAGTAAAAGTAAAAGTAAAAGTAAAAGTAAAAGTAAAAGTAAAAGTAAAAGTAAAAGTAAAAGTAAAAGTAAAAGTAAAAGTAAAAGTAAAAGTAAAAGTAAAAGTAAAAGTAAAAGTAAAAGTAAAAGTAAAAGTAAAAGTAAAAGTAAAAGTAAAAGTAAAAGTAAAAGTAAAAGTAAAAGTAAAAGTAAAAGTAAAAGTAGAAGTAAAAGTAAAAGTAAAAGTAAAAGTAAAAGTAAAAGTAAAAGTAAAAGTAAAAGTAAAAGTAAAAGTAAAAGTAAAAGTAAAAGTAAAAGTAAAAGTAAAAGTAAAAGTAAAAGTAAAAGTAAAAGTAAAAGTAAAAGTAAAAGTAAAAGTAAAAGTAAAAGTAAAAGTAAAAGTAAAAGTAAAAGTAAAAGTAAAAGTAAAAGTAAAAGTAAAAGTAAAAGTAAAAGTAAAAGTAAAAGTAAAAGTAAAAGTAAAAGTAAAAGTAAAAGTAAAAGTAAAAGTAAAAGTAAAAGTAAAAGTAAAAGTAAAAGTAAAAGTAAAAGTAAAAGTAAAAGTAAAAGTAAAAGTAAAAGTAAAAGTAAAAGTAAAAGTAAAAGTAAAAGTAAAAGTAAAAGTAAAAGTAAAAGTAAAAGTAAAAGTAAAAGTAAAAGTAAAAGTAAAAGTAAAAGTAAAAGTAAAAGTAAAAGTAAAAGTAAAAGTAAAAGTAAAAGTAAAAGTAAAAGTAAAAGTAAAAGTAAAAGTAAAAGTAAAAGTAAAAGTAAAAGTAAAAGTAAAAGTAAAAGTAAAAGAATCATGGCAATCGGTTGGAATAATAATCAAGTTACGCCATCTGTTGTAAAACCGCACGAACTTATCCATAGACCTATTTAGCCTCTCCGACTCGAATTTTTTTGAATAGTTTTGGCGATAAATGGTCCCATAACTCCGTCAGTTTTGGTCGGATTCTGATGAAACTTTGATTGTATGTTAGGTAAGACTCCCCCCTTTCCAAAAATGTACAAATCATGGCAATCGGTTGGAATAATAATCAAGTTACGCCATCTGTTGTAAAACCGCACGAACTTATCCATAGACCTATTTAGATTAGATTAGATTAGATTAGATTAGATTAGATTAGATTAGATTAGATTAGATTAGATTAGATTAGATTAGATTAGATTAGATTAGATTAGATTAGATTAGATTAGATTAGATTAGATTAGATTAGATTAGATTAGATTAGATTAGATTAGATTAGATTAGATTAGATTAGATTAGATTAGATTAGATTAGATTAGATTAGATTAGATTAGATTAGATTAGATTAGATTAGATTAGATTAGATTAGATTAGATTAGATTAGATTAGATTAGATTAGATTAGATTAGATTAGATTAGATTAGATTAGATTAGATTAGATTAGATCAGATTAGACTAGATTAGATTAAACTAGATTAGATCAGATTAGATTAGATTAGATTAGATTGGAAATTGATGGTAAAACAACCACAAAATATCAGACAAAAGCCTCTCCGACTCGAACTTTTTTGAATAGTTTTGGAGATAAATGGTCCCATAACTCCGTCAGTTTTGGTCGGATTCTGATGAAACTTTGATTGTATGTTAGGTAAGACTCCCCCCTTTCCAAAAATGTACAAATCATGGCAATCGGTTGGAAATTGATGGTAAAACAGTCCCAAAATATCAGACAAAAGCCTCTCCGACTCGAATTTTTTTGAATAGTTTTGGCGATAAATGTGCCCATAAGTCCGTTATTTTTGGTCGGATTTTGATTAAATTTTCATTGGATGTTAGGTAAGACTCCCCCCTTTCCAAAAATGTACAAATCATGGCAATCGGTTGGAAATTGATGGTAAAACAATCCCAAAATATCAGACAAAAGCCTCTCGGACTCGAACTTTTTTGAATAGTTTTGGCGATAAATGGTCCCATAACTCCGTCAGTTGTAGTCGGATTTTGATGAAACTTTGATTGTATGTTAGGTAAGACTCCCCCCTTTTCAAACAATCCCAAAATATCAGACAAAAGCCTCTCGGACTCGAACTTTTTTGAATAGTTTTGGCGATAAATGGTCCCATAACTCCGTCAGTTGTGGTCGGATTTTGATGAAACTTTGATTGTATGTTAGGTAAGACTCCCCCCTTTCCAAAAATGTACAAATCATGGCAATCTGTTGGAAATTGATGGTAAAACAATCCCAAAATATCAGACAAAAGCCTCTCCGACTCGAACTTTTTTGAAAAGTTTTGGCGATAAATGGTTCCATAACTCCGTCAGTTTTGGTCGGATTTTGATGATTCTTTGATTGTATGTTAGGTAAGACTCCCCCCTTTCCAAAAATGTACAAATCATGGCAATCGGTTGGAAATTGATGGTAAAACAATCCCAAAATATCAGACAAAAGCCTCTCCGACTCGAACTTTTTTGAATAGTTTTGGCGATAAATGGTCCCATAACTCCGTCAGTTTTGGTCGGATTTTGATGAAACTTTGATTGTATGTTAGGTAAGACTCCCCCCTTTCCAAAAATGTACAAATCATGGCAATCGGTTCGAATAATAATCAAGTTACGCCATCTGTTGTAAAACCGCATGAACTTATCCATAGACCTATTTAGATTAGATTAGACTAGATTAGATTAAACTAGATTAGATTAGATTAGATTAGATTAGATTATTGGTCTATGAATAAGTTCGTGCGGTTTTTTTCGAAATTTGAATTTCGGATCATTCCCATGGCTTTTAAACGTTTGGAAATGGTTGATTGATCAACTCCCAAAGTTTTTGCAACCTCTTCTTGCGTTTGAGCCGGATCTTGATCGAGCAATTCCTCCAATTGGGTATCCATGAACTTTGGCGGCGCGGCCAAAATCACCACTTTTAAAGCGTGCAAACCACTTCTGGCACGTTCGCTCAGCTAGAGCATGCTCACCATAAACTTCCACCAAGATACGATGACTTTCGGCTGCTTTTTTCTTCATATTAAAGAATTCCCCGCAAAAACACATTATTTGGCACGAAATTCGACATTTTCAAGTGTGGTAAAAATATTGTTGTTTACGCTTCAAATAAAAAACTTATACTGACGTTTGTGCCTTACGACAGTAGCTCTCCAATGAATGTTTGGAAATGTGGATCGATGGAATAATAATCAAGTTACGCCATCTGTTGTAAAACCGCACGAACTTATCCATAGACCTATTTAGATTAGATTAGATTAGATTAGATTAGATTAGATTAGATTAGATTAGATTAGATTAGATTAGATTAGATTAGATTAGATTAGATTAGATTAGATTAGATTAGATTAGATTAGATTAGATTAGATTAGATTAGATTAGATTAGATTAGATTAGATTAGATTAGATTAGATTAGATTAGATTAGATTAGATTAGATTAGATTAGATTAGATTAGATTAGATTAGATTAGATTAGATTAGATTAGATTAGATTAGATTAGATTAGATTAGATTAGATTAGATTAGATTAGATTAGATTAGATTAGATTAGATTAGATTAGATTAGATTAGATTAGATTAGATTAGATTAGATTAGATTAGATTAGATTAGATCAGATTAGACTAGATTAGATTAAACTAGATTAGATCAGATTAGATTAGATTAGATTAGATTAGATTAGATTAGATTGGAAATTGATGGTAAAACAACCACAAAATATCAGACAAAAGCCTCTCCGACTCGAACTTTTTTGAATAGTTTTGGCGATAAATGGTCCCATAACTCCGTCAGTTTTGGTCGGATTCTGATGAAACTTTGATTGTATGTTAGGTAAGACTCCCCCCTTTCCAAAAATGTACAAATCATGGCAATCGGTTTGGAAATTGATGGTAAAACAGTCCCAAAATATCAGACAAAAGCCTCTCCGACTCGAATTTTTTTGAATAGTTTTGGCGATAAATGTGCCCAGAAGTCCGTTATTTTTGGTCGGATTTTGATGAAATTTTCATTGGATGTTAGGTAAGACTCCCCCCTTTCCAAAAATGTACAAATCATGGCAATCGGTTGGAAATTGATGGTAAAACAGTCCCAAAATATCAGACAAAAGCCTCTCCGACTCGAATTTTTTTGAATAGTTTTGGCGATAAATGTGCCCATAAGTCCGTTATTTTTGGTCGGATTTTTATGAAATTTTCATTGCATGTTAGGTAAGACTCCCCCCTTTCCAAAAATGTACAAATCATGGCAATCGGTTGGAATAATAATCAAGTTACGCCATCTGTTGTAAAACCGCACGAACTTATCCATAGACCTATTTAGATTAGATTAGATCAGATTAGACTAGATTAGATTAAACTAGATTAGATTAAACTAGATTAGATTAGATTAGATTAGATTAGATTAGATTAGATTAGATTAGATTAGATTAGATTAGATTAGATTAGATTAGATTAGATTAGATTAGATTAGATTAGATTAGATTAGATTAGATTAGATTAGATTAGATTAGATTAGATTAGATTAGATTAGATTAGATTAGATTAGATTAGATTAGATTAGATTAGATTAGATTAGATTAGATTAGATTAGATTAGATTAGATTAGATTAGATTAGATTAGATTAGATTAGATTAGATTAGATTAGATTAGATTAGATTAGATTAGATTAGATTAGATCAGATTAGACTAGATTAGATTAAACTAGATTAGATCAGATTAGATTAGATTAGATTAGATTGGAAATTGATGGTAAAACAACCACAAAATATCAGACAAAAGCCTCTCCGACTCGAACTTTTTTGAATAGTTTTGGCGATAAATGGTCCCATAACTCCGTCAGTTTTGGTCGGATTCTGATGAAACTTTGATTGTATGTTAGGTAAGACTCCCCCCTTTCCAAAAATGTACAAATCATGGCAATCGGTTTGGAAATTGATGGTAAAACAGTCCCAAAATATCAGACAAAGGCCTCTCCGACTCGAATTTTTTTGAATAGTTTTGGCGATAAATGTGCCCAGAAGTCCGTTATTTTTGGTCGGATTTTGATGAAATTTTCATTGGATGTTAGGTAAGACTCCCCCCTTTCCAAAAATGTACAAATCATGGCAATCGGTTGGAAATTGATGGTAAAACAATCCCAAAATATCAGACAAAAGCCTCTCCGACTCGAACTTTTTTGAATAGTTTTGGCGATAAATGGTCCCATAACTCCGTCACTTTTGGTCGGATTTTGATGAAACTTTGATTGTATGTTAGGTAAGACTCCCCCCTTTCCAAAAATGTACAAATCATGGCAATCGGTTGGAATAATAATCAAGTTACGCCATCTGTTGTAAAACCGCACGAACTTATCCATAGACCTATTTAGATTAGATTAGATCAGATTAGACTAGATTAGATTAAACTAGATTAGATTAGAAGTACTAGATTAGATCTGAAGTACGTACAAGTTATCATCTTCAGTAGTGCCGTATTCAATGAATAAAGGGTGATTTACTGCACTGCGACATTCTTTTTTTTGTCATTACCCAAGTTCTTGAATTTAAAGTAGTCATCTTTTAAATGCTTGTAGGTCTTTAAATCAAGATTTTTGTCATCACTGCTTATATAATTTTCCTCAATCATTTTATTATAACTTTTTAATTCATTTAATGTGACGAAGCAATAAGGGCAAGGGTAGAAAGCCGTTGCAGTTTGCTGCCCATTGACCAATAGAACGAGCTTTAAATCTCCAACAAATTTAAATGGTATCTCATTGAGTTTCGTCAATTCAACCAAAATTTTAAAATTATCATAGGTCTCTTTAATCTGAGGCACTATGCCTAATAAAAGCAATTTAAATATACTAGTCAACTTACGTTTATTTGCCATACTTTCACCAGTAGAGTAAGTTGAAACATTTTTACTTTTATCCAAGTCATTTTCTTTCAAGTCGTCTTCTGGACGACTAACGAACTTATCCATAGACCTATAGATTAGATTAGATTAGATTAGATTAGATTAGATTAGATTAGATTAGATTAGATTAGATTAGATTAGATTAGATTAGATTAGATTAGATTAGATTAGATTAGATTAGATTAGATTAGATTAGATTAGATTAGATTAGATCAGATTAGACTAGATTAGATTAAACTAGATTAGATCAGATTAGATTAGATTAGATTGGAAATTGATGGTAAAACAACCACAAAATATCAGACAAAAGCCTCTCCGACTCGAACTTTTTTGAATAGTTTTGGCGATAAATGGTCCCATAACTCCGTCAGTTTTGGTCGGATTCTGATGAAATTTTCATTGGATGTTAGGTAAGACTCCCCCCTTTCCAAAAATGTACAAATCATGGCAATCGGTTGGAAATTGATGGTAAAACAATCCCAAAATATCAGACAAAAGCCTCTCCGACTCGAATTTTTTTGAATAGTTTTGGCGATAAATGGTCCCATAACTCCGTCAGTTTTGGTCGGATTTTGATGAAATTTTCATTGGATGTTAGGTAAGACTCCCCCCTTTCCAAAAATGTACAAATCATGGCAATCGGTTGGAAATTGATGGTAAAACAATCCCAAAATATCAGACAAAAGCCTCTCCGACTCGAATTTTTTTGAATAGTTTTGGCGATAAATGGTCCCATAACTCCGTCAGTTTTGGTCGGATTTTGATGAAATTTTCATTGGATGTTAGGTAAGACTCCCCCCTTTCCAAAAATGTACAAATCATGGCAATCGGTTGGAAATTGATGGTAAAACAATCCCAAAATATCAGACAAAAGCCTCTCCGACTCGAATTTTTTTGAATAGTTTTGGCGATAAATGGTCCCATAACTCCGTCAGTTTTGGTCGGATTTTGATGAAACTTTGATTGTATGTTAGGTAAGACTCCCCCCTTTCCAAAAATGTACAAATCATGGCAATCGGTTGGAAATTGATGGTAAAACAGTCCCAAAATATCAGACAAAAGCCTCTCCGACTCGAATTTTTTTGAATAGTTTTGGCGATAAATGTGCCCAGAAGTCCGTTATTTTTGGTCGGATTTTGATGAAATTTTCATTGGATGTTAGGTAAGACTCCCCCCTTTCCAAAAATGTACAAATCATGGCAATCGGTTGGAAATTGATGGTAAAACAGTCCCAAAATATCAGACAAAAGCCTCTCCGACTCGAATTTTTTTGAATAGTTTTGGCGATAAATGTGCCCATAAGTCCGTTATTTTTGGTCGGATTTTTATGAAATTTTCATTGCATGTTAGGTAAGACTCCCCCCTTTCCAAAAATGTACAAATCATGGCAATCGGTTGGAATAATAATCAAGTTACGCCATCTGTTGTAAAACCGCACGAACTTATCCATAGACCTATTTAGATTAGATTAGATCAGATTAGACTAGATTAGATTAAACTAGATTAGATTAAACTAGATTAGATTAGATTAGATTAGATTAGATTAGATTAGATTAGATTAGATTAGATTAGATTAGATTAGATTAGATTAGATTAGATTAGATTAGATTAGATTAGATTAGATTAGATTAGATTAGATTAGATTAGATTAGATTAGATTAGATTAGATTAGATTAGATTCGATTAGATTAGATTAGATTAGATTAGATTAGATTAGATTAGATTAGATTAGATTAGATTAGATTAGATTAGATTAGATTAGATTAGATTAGATTAGATTAGATTAGATTAGATTAGATTAGATTAGATTAGATTAGATTAGATTAGATCAGATTAGACTAGATTAGATTAAACTAGATTAGATCAGATTAGATTAGATTAGATTAGATTGGAAATTGATGGTAAAACAACCACAAAATATCAGACAAAAGCCTCTCCGACTCGAACTTTTTTGAATAGTTTTGGCGATAAATGGTCCCATAACTCCGTCAGTTTTGGTCGGATTCTGATGAAACTTTGATTGTATGTTAGGTAAGACTCCCCCCTTTCCAAAAATGTACAAATCATGGCAATCGGTTTGGAAATTGATGGTAAAACAGTCCCAAAATATCAGACAAAGGCCTCTCCGACTCGAATTTTTTTGAATAGTTTTGGCGATAAATGTGCCCAGAAGTCCGTTATTTTTGGTCGGATTTTGATGAAATTTTCATTGGATGTTAGGTAAGACTCCCCCCTTTCCAAAAATGTACAAATCATGGCAATCGGTTGGAAATTGATGGTAAAACAATCCCAAAATATCAGACAAAAGCCTCTCCGACTCGAACTTTTTTGAATAGTTTTGGCGATAAATGGTCCCATAACTCCGTCACTTTTGGTCGGATTTTGATGAAACTTTGATTGTATGTTAGGTAAGACTCCCCCCTTTCCAAAAATGTACAAATCATGGCAATCGGTTGGAATAATAATCAAGTTACGCCATCTGTTGTAAAACCGCACGAACTTATCCATAGACCTATTTAGATTAGATTAGATCAGATTAGACTAGATTAGATTAAACTAGATTAGATTAGAAGTACTAGATTAGATCTGAAGTACGTACAAGTTATCATCTTCAGTAGTGCCGTATTCAATGAATAAAGGGTGATTTACTGCACTGCGACATTCTTTTTTTTGTCATTACCCAAGTTCTTGAATTTAAAGTAGTCATCTTTTAAATGCTTGTAGGTCTTTAAATCAAGATTTTTGTCATCACTGCTTATATAATTTTCCTCAATCATTTTATTATAACTTTTTAATTCATTTAATGTGACGAAGCAATAAGGGCAAGGGTAGAAAGCCGTTGCAGTTTGCTGCCCATTGACCAATAGAACGAGCTTTAAATCTCCAACAAATTTAAATGGTATCTCATTGAGTTTCGTCAATTCAACCAAAATTTTAAAATTATCATAGGTCTCTTTAATCTGAGGCACTATGCCTAATAAAAGCAATTTAAATATACTAGTCAACTTACGTTTATTTGCCATACTTTCACCAGTAGAGTAAGTTGAAACATTTTTACTTTTATCCAAGTCATTTTCTTTCAAGTCGTCTTCTGGACGACTAACGAACTTATCCATAGACCTATAGATTAGATTAGATTAGATTAGATTAGATTAGATTAGATTAGATTAGATTAGATTAGATTAGATTAGATTAGATTAGATTAGATTAGATTAGATTAGATTAGATTAGATTAGATTAGATTAGATTAGATTAGATCAGATTAGACTAGATTAGATTAAACTAGATTAGATCAGATTAGATTAGATTAGATTGGAAATTGATGGTAAAACAACCACAAAATATCAGACAAAAGCCTCTCCGACTCGAACTTTTTTGAATAGTTTTGGCGATAAATGGTCCCATAACTCCGTCAGTTTTGGTCGGATTCTGATGAAATTTTCATTGGATGTTAGGTAAGACTCCCCCCTTTCCAAAAATGTACAAATCATGGCAATCGGTTGGAAATTGATGGTAAAACAATCCCAAAATATCAGACAAAAGCCTCTCCGACTCGAATTTTTTTGAATAGTTTTGGCGATAAATGGTCCCATAACTCCGTCAGTTTTGGTCGGATTTTGATGAAATTTTCATTGGATGTTAGGTAAGACTCCCCCCTTTCCAAAAATGTACAAATCATGGCAATCGGTTGGAAATTGATGGTAAAACAATCCCAAAATATCAGACAAAAGCCTCTCCGACTCGAATTTTTTTGAATAGTTTTGGCGATAAATGGTCCCATAACTCCGTCAGTTTTGGTCGGATTTTGATGAAATTTTCATTGGATGTTAGGTAAGACTCCCCCCTTTCCAAAAATGTACAAATCATGGCAATCGGTTGGAAATTGATGGTAAAACAATCCCAAAATATCAGACAAAAGCCTCTCCGACTCGAATTTTTTTGAATAGTTTTGGCGATAAATGGTCCCATAACTCCGTCAGTTTTGGTCGGATTTTGATGAAACTTTGATTGTATGTTAGGTAAGACTCCCCCCTTTCCAAAAATGTACAAATCATGGCAATCAGTTGGAAATTGATGGTAAAACAGTCCCAAAATATCAGACAAAAGCCTCTCCGACTCGAATTTTTTTGAATAGTTTTGGCGATAAATGGTCCCATAACTCCGTCAGTTTTGGTCGGATTTTGATGAAATTTTCATTGGATGTTAGGTAAGACTCCCCCCTTTCCAAAAATGTACAAATCATGGCAATCGGTTGGAAATTGATGGTAAAACAATCCCAAAATATCAGACAAAAGCCTCTCCGACTCGAACTTTTTTGAATAGTTTTGGCGATAAATGGTCCCATAACTCCGTCAGTTTTGGTCGGATTTTGATGAAACTTTGATTGTATGTTAGGTAAGACTCCCCCCTTTCCAAAAATGTACAAATTATGGCAATCGGTTGGAATAATAATCAAGTTACGCCATCTGTTGTAAAACCGCACGAACTTATCCATAGGCCTATTTAGATTAGATTAGATCAGATTAGACTAGATTAGATTAAACTAGATTAGATTAGATTAGATTAGATTAGATTAGATTAGATTAGATTAGATTAGATTAGATTAGATTAGATTAGATTAGATTAGATTAGATTAGATTATTGGTCTATGAATAAGTTCGTGCGGTTTTTTTTCGAAATTTGAATTTCGGATCATTCCCATGGCTTTTAAACGTTTGGAAATGGTTGATTGATCAACACCCAAAGTTTTTCAACCTTTTCTTGCGTTTGAGCCGGATCTTAATCGAGCAATTCCTCCAATTCGGTATCCATGAACTTTGGCGGCGCGGCCAAAATCACCACTTTTAAAGCGTGCAAACCACTTCTGGCACGTTCGCTCAGCTAGAGCATGCTCACCATAAACTTCCACCAAGATACGATGACTTTCGGCTGCTTTTTTCTTCATATTAAAGAATTCCCCGCAAAAACACATTATTTGGCACGAAATTCGACATTTTCAAGTGTGGTAAAATATTGGTGTTTGTGCCTTACGACAGTAGCTCTCCAATGAATGTTTGGAAATGTGGATCGATGGAATAATAATCAAGTTACGCCATCTGTTGTAAAACCGCACGAACTTATCCATAGACCTATAGATTAGATTAGATTAGATTAGATTAGATTAGATTAGATTAGATTAGATTAGATTAGATTAAATTAGATTAGATTAGATTAGATTAGATTAGATTAGATTCGATTAGATTAGATTAGATTAGATTAGATTAGATTAGATTAGATTAGATTAGATTAGATTAGATTAGATTAGATTAGATTAGATTAGATTAGATTAGATTAGATTAGATTAGATTAGATTAGATTAGATTAGATTAGATTAGATTAGATTAGATTAGATTAGATTAGATTAGATTAGATTAGATTAGATTAGATTAGATTAGATTAGATTAGATTAGATTAGATTAGATTAGATTAGATTAGATTAGATCAGATTTTAGACTAGATTAGATTAAACTAGATTAGATCAGATTAGATTAGATTAGATTAGATTTTAAATTGATGGTAAAACAACCACAAAATATCAGACAAAAGCCTCTCCGACTCGAACTTTTTTGAATAGTTTTGGCGATAAATAGTCCCATAACTCCGTCAGTTTTGGTCGGATTCTGATGAAACTTTGATTGTATGTTAGGTAAGACTCCCCCCTTTCCAACAATGTACAAATCATGGCAATCGGTTGGAAATTGATGGTAAAACAATCCCAAAATATCAGACAAAAGCCTCTCCGACTCGAACTTTTTTGAATAGTTTTGGCGATAAATGTGCCCATAAGTCCGTTATTTTTGGTCGGATTTTGATGAAATTTTCATTGGATGTTAGGTAAGACTCCCCCCTTTCCAAAAATGTACAAATCATGGCAATCGGTTGGAAATTGATGGTAAAACAATCCCAAAATATCAGACAAAAGCCTCTCCGACTCGAACTTTTTTGAATAGTTTTGGCGATAAATGGTCCCATAACTCCGTCAGTTTTGGTCGGATTTTGATGAAACTTTGATTGTATGTTAGGTAAGACTGCCCCCTTTCCAAAAATGTACAAATCATGGCAATCGGTTGGAATAATAATCAAGTTACGCCATCTGTTGTAAAACCGCACGAACTTATCCATAGACCTATTTAGATTAGATTAGATCAGATTAGACTAGATTAGATTAAACTAGATTAGATTAGATTAGATTAGATTATTGGTCTATGAATAAGTTCGTGCGGTTTTTTCGAAATTTGAATTTCGGATCATTCCCATGGCTTTTAAACGTTTGGAAATGGTTGATTGATCAACTCCCAAAGTTTTTGCAACCTCTTCTTGCGTTTGAGCCGGATCTTGATCGAGCAATTCCTCCAATTCGGTATCCATGAACTTTGGCGGCGCGGCCAAAATCACCACTTTTAAAGCGTGCAAACCACTTCTGGCACGTTCGCTCAGCTAGAGCATGCTCACCATAAACTTCCACCAAGATACGATGACTTTCGGCTGCTTTTTTCTTCATATTAAAGAATTCCCCGCAAAAACACATTATTTGGCACGAAATTCGACATTTTCAAGTGTGGTAAAAATATTGGTGTTTACGATTCAAATAAAAAACGTATACTGACGTTTGTGCCTTACGACAGTAGCTCTCCAATGAATGTTTGGAAATGTGGATCGATGGAATAATAATCAAGTTACGCCATCTGTTGTAAAACCGCACGAACTTATCCATAGACCTATAGATTAGATTAGATTAGATTAGATCAGATTAGACTAGATTAGATTAGATTAGATTAGATTAGATTAGATTAGATTAGATTAGATTAGATTAGATTAGATTAGATTAGATTAGATTAGATTAGATTAGATTAGATTAGATTAGATTAGATTAGATTAGATTAGATTAGATTAGATTAGATTAGATTAGATTAGATTAGATTAGATTAGATTAGATTAGATTAGATTAGATTAGATTAGATTAGATTAGATTAGATTAGATTAGATTAGATTAGATTAGATTAGATTAGATTAGATTAGATTAGATTAGATTAGATTAGATTAGATTAGATTAGATTAGATTAGATTAGATTAGATTAGATTAGATTAGATTAGATTAGATTAGATTAGATTAGATTAGATTAGATCAGATTAGACTAGATTAGATTAAACTAGATTAGATCAAATTAGATTAGATTAGATTAGATTGGAAATTGATGGTAAAACAACCACAAAATATCAGACAAAAGCCTCTCCGACTCGAACTTTTTTGAATAGTTTTGGCGATAAATGGTCCCATAACTCCGTCAGTTTTGGTCGGATTCTAATGAAACTTTGATTGTATGTTAGGTAAGACACCCCCCTTTCCAAAAATGTACAAATCATGGCAATCGGTTGGAATAATAATCAAGTTACGCCATCTGTTGTAAAACCGCACGAACTTATCCATAGACCTATTTAGATTAGATTAGATCAGATTAGACTAGATTAGATTAAACTAGATTAGATTAGATTAGATTAGATTAGATTAGATTAGATTATTGGTCTATGAATAAGTTCGTGCGGTTTTTTCGAAATTTGAATTTCGGATCATTCCCATGGCTTTTAAACGTTTGGAAATGGTTGATTGATCAACTCCCAAAGTTTTTGCAACCTCTTCTTGCGTTTGAGCCGGATCTTGATCGAGCAATTCCTCCAATTCGGTATCCATGAACTTTGGCGGCGCGGCCAAAATCACCACTTTTAAAGCGTGCAAACCACTTCTGGCACGTTCGCTCAGCTAGAGCATGCTCACCATAAACTTCCACCAAGATACGATGACTTTCGGCTGCTTTTTTCTTCATATTAAAGAATTCCCCGCAAAAACACAGTATTTTTCACGAAATTCGACATTTTCAAGTGTGGTAAAAATATTGTTGTTTACGCTTCAAATAAAAAACTTATACTGACGTTTGTGCCTTACGACAGTAGCTCTCCAATGAATGTTTGGAAATGTGGATCGATGGAATAATAATCAAGTTACGCCATCTGTTGTAAAACCGCACGAACTTATCCATAGACCTATAGATTAGATTAGATTAGATTAGATTAGATTAGATTAGATTAGATTAGATTAGATTAGATTAGATTAGATTAGATTAGATTAGATTAGATTAGATTAGATTAGATTAGATTAGATTAGATTAGATTAGATTAGATTAGATTAGATTAGATTAGATTAGATTAGATTAGATTAGATTAGATTAGATTAGATTAGATTAGATTAGATTAGATTAGATTAGATTAGATTAGATTAGATTAGATTAGATTAGATTAGATTAGATTAGATTAGATTAGATTAGATTAGATTAGATTAGATTAGATTAGATTAGATTAGATTAGATTAGATTAGATTAGATTAGATTAGATTAGATTAGATTAGATCAGATTAGACTAGATTAGATTAAACTAGATTAGATCAGATTAGATTAGATTAGATTAGATTGGAAATTGATGGTAAAACAACCACAAAATATCAGACAAAAGCCTCTCCGACTCGAACTTTTTTGAATAGTTTTGGCGATAAATGGTCCCATAACTCCGTCAGTTTTGGTCGGATTCTGATGAAACTTTGATTGTATGTTAGGTAAGACTCCCCCCTTTCCAAAAATGTACAAATCATGGCAATCCGTTGGAAATTGATGGTAAAACAGTCCCAAAATATCAGACAAAAGCCTCTCCGACTCGAGTTTTTTTGAATAGTTTTGGCGATAAATGTGCCCATAAGTCCGTTATTTTTGGTCGGATTTTGATGAAATTTTCATTGGATGTTAGGTAAGACTCCCCCCTTTCCAAAAATGTACAAATCATGGCAATCGGTTGGAAATTGATGGTAAAACAATCCCAAAATATCAGACAAAAGCCTCTCCGACTCGAACTTTTTTGAATAGTTTTGGCGATAAATGGTCCCATAACTCCGTCAGTTTTGGTCGGATTTTGATGAAACTTTGATTGTATGTTAGGTAAGACTGCCCCCTTTCCAAAAATGTACAAATCATGGCAATCGGTTGGAATAATAATCAAGTTACGCCATCTGTTGTAAAACCGCACGAACTTATCCATAGACCTATTTAGATTAGATTAGATCAGATTAGACTAGATTAGATTAAACTAGATTAGATTAGATTAGATTAGATTATTGGTCTATGAATAAGTTCGTGCGGTTTTTTTCTAAATTTGAATTTCGGATCATTCCCATGGCTTTTAAACGTTTGGAAATGGTTGATTGATCAACTCCCAAAGTTTTTGCAACCTCTTCTTGCGTTTGAGCCGGATCTTGAACGAGCAATTCCTCCAATTCGGTATCCATGAACTTTGGCGGCGCGGCCAAAATCACCACTTTTAAAGCGTGCAAACCACTTCTGGCACGTTCGCTCAGCTAGAGCATGCTCACCATAAACTTCCACCAAGATACGATGACTTTCGGCTGCTTTTTTCTTCATATTAAAGAATTCCCCGCAAAAACACAGTATTTGGCACGAAATTCGACATTTTCAAGTGTGGTAAAAATATTGTTGTTTACGCTTCAAATAAAAAACTTATACTGACGTTTGTGCCTTACGACAGTAGCTCTCCAATGAATGTTTGGAAATGTGGATCGATGGAATAATAATCAAGTTACGCCATCTGTTGTAAAACCGCACGAACTTATCCATAGACCTATAGATTAGATTAGATTAGATTAGATTAGATTAGATTAGATTAGATTAGATTAGATTAGATTAGATTAGATTAGATTAGATTAGATTAGATTAGATTAGATTAGATTAGATTAGATTAGATTAGATTAGATTAGATTAGATTAGATTAGATTAGATTAGATTAGATTAGATTAGATTAGATTAGATTAGATTAGATTAGATTAGATTAGATTAGATTAGATTAGATTAGATTAGATTAGATTAGATTAGATTAGATTAGATCAGATTAGACTAGATTAGATTAAACTAGATTAGATCAGATTAGATTAGATTAGATTAGATTGGA
Source organism: Anastrepha obliqua (assembly GCF_027943255.1). Lineage (NCBI taxonomy): Eukaryota > Metazoa > Arthropoda > Insecta > Diptera > Tephritidae > Anastrepha > Anastrepha obliqua. The sequence continues at coordinate 65,615 of NW_026562242.1, forward strand.
AATTGATGGTAAAACAACCACAAAATATCAGACAAAAGCCTCTCCGACTCGAACTTTTTTGAATAGTTTTGGCGATAAATGGTCCCATAACTCCGTCAGTTTTGGTCGGATTCTGATGAAACTTTGATTGTATGTTAGGTAAGACTCCCCCCTTTCCAAAAATGTACAAATCATGGCAATCCGTTGGAAATTGATGGTAAAACAGTCCCAAAATATCAGACAAAAGCCTCTCCGACTCGAGTTTTTTTGAATAGTTTTGGCGATAAATGTGCCCATAAGTCCGTTATTTTTGGTCGGATTTTGATGAAATTTTCATTCGATGTTAGGTAAGACTCCCCCCTTTCCAAAAATGTACAAATCATGGCAATCGGTTGGAAATTGATGGTAAAACAATCCCAAAATATCAGACAAAAGCCTCTCCGACTCGAACTTTTTTGAATAGTTTTGGCGATAAATGGTCCCATAACTCCGTCAGTTTTGGTCGGATTTTGATGAAACTTTGATTGTATGTTAGGTAAGACTGCCCCCTTTCCAAAAATGTACAAATCATGGCAATCGGTTGGAATAATAATCAAGTTACGCCATCTGTTGTAAAACCGCACGAACTTATCCATAGACCTATTTAGATTAGATTAGATCAGATTAGACTAGATTAGATTAAACTAGATTAGATTAGATTAGATTAGATTATTGGTCTATGAATAAGTTCGTGCGGTTTTTTTCTAAATTTGAATTTCGGATCATTCCCATGGCTTTTAAACGTTTGGAAATGGTTGATTGATCAACTCTCAAAGTTTTTGCAACCTCTTCTTGCGTTTGAGCCGGATCTTGATCGAGCAATTCCTCCAATTCGGTATCCATGAACTTTGGCGGCGCGGCCAAAATCACCACTTTTAAAGCGTGCAAACCACTTCTGGCGCGTTCGCTCAGCTAGAGCATGCTCACCATAAACTTCCACCAAGATACGATGACTTTCGGCTGCTTTTTTCTTCATATTAAAGAATTCCCCGCAAAAACACATTATTTGGCACGAAATTCGACATTTTCAAGTGTGGTAAAAATATTGGTGTTTACGATTCAAATAAAAAACTTATACTGACGTTTGTGCCTTACGACAGTAGCTCTCCAATGAATGTTTGGAAATGTGGATCGATGGAATAATAATCAAGTTACGCCATCTGTTGTAAAACCGCACGAACTTATCCATAGACCTATAGATTAGATTAGATTAGATTAGATTAGATTAGATTAGATTAGATTAGATTAGATTAGATTAGATTAGATTAGATTAGATTAGATTAGATTAGATTAGATTAGATTAGATTAGATTAGATTAGATTAGATTAGATTAGATTAGATTAGATTAGATTAGATTAGATTAGATTAGATTAGATTAGATTAGATTAGATTAGATTAGATTAGATTAGATTAGATTAGATTAGATTAGATTAGATTAGATTAGATTAGATTAGATCAGATTAGACTAGATTAGATTAAATTAGATTAGATTAGATTAGATTGGAAATTGATGGTAAAACAACCACAAAATATCAGACAAAAGCCTCTCCGACTCGAACTTTTTTGAATAGTTTTGGCGATAAATGGTCCCATAACTCCGTCAGTTTTGGTCGGATTTTGATGAAACTTTGATTGTATGTTAGGTAAGACTCCCCCCTTTCCAAAAATGTACAAATCATGGCAATCGGTTGGAATAATAATCAAGTTACGCCATCTGTTGTAAAACCGCACGAACTTATCCATAGACCTATTTAGATTAGATTAGATCAGATTAGACTAGATTAGATTAGATTAGATTAGATTAGATTAGATTAGATTAGATTAGATTAGATTAGATTAGATTAGATTATTGGTCTATGAATAAGTTCGTGCGGTTTTTTTTCGAAATTTGAATTTCGGATCATTCCCATGGCTTTTAAACGCTTGGAAATGGTTGATTGATCAACTCCCAAAGTTTTTGCAACCTCTTCTTGCGTTTGAGCCGGATCTTGATCGAGCAATTCCTCCAATTCGGTATCCATGAACTTTGGCGGCGCGGCCAAAATCACCACTTTTAAAACGTGCAAACCACTTCTGGCACGTTCGCTCAGCTAGAGCATGCTCACCATAAACTTCCACCAAGATACGATGACTTTCGGCTGCTTTTTTCTTCATATTAAAGAATTCCCCGCAAAAACACATTATTTGGCACGAAATTCGACATTTTCAAGTGTGGTAAAAATATTGTTGTTTACGCTTCAAATAAAAAACTTATACTGACGTTTGTGCCTTACGACAGTAGCTCTCCAATGAATGTTTGGAAATGTGGATCGATGGAATAATAATCAAGTTACGCCATCTGTTGTAAAACCGCACGAACTTATCCATAGACCTATAGATTAGATTAGATTAGATTAGATTAGATTAGATTAGATTAGATTAGATTAGATTAGATTAGATTAGATTAGATTAGATTAGATTAGATTAGATTAGATTATATTAGATTAGATTAGATTAGATTAGATTAGATTAGATTAGATTAGATTAGATTAGATTAGATTAGATTAGATTAGATTAGATTAGATTAGATTAGATTAGATTAGATTAGATTAGATTAGATTAGATTAGATTAGATTAGATTAGATTAGATTAGATTAGATTAGATTAGATCAGATTAGACTAGATTAGATTAAACTAGATTAGATCAAATTAGATTAGATTAGATTAGATTGGAAATTGATGGTAAAACAACCACAAAATATCAGACAAAAGCCTCTCCGACTCGAACTTTTTTGAATAGTTTTGGCGATAAATGGTCCCATAACTCCGTCAGTTTTGGTCGGATTCTGATGAAACTTTGATTGTATGTTAGGTAAGACTCCCCCCTTTCCAAAAATGTACAAATCATGGCAATCGGTTGGAATAATAATCAAGTTACGCCATCTGTTGTAAAACCGCACGAACTTATCCATAGACCTATTTAGATTAGATTAGATCAGATTAGACTAGATTAGATTAAAGTAGATTAGATTAGATTAGATTGGATTAGATTATTGGTCTATGAATAAGTTCGTGCGGTTTTTTTTTCGAAATTTGAATTTCGGATCATTCCCATGGCTTTTAAACGCTTGGAAATGGTTGATTGATCAACTCCCAAAGTTTTTGCAACCTCTTCTTGCGTTTGAGCCGGATCTTGATCGAGCAATTCCTCCAATTCGGTATCCATGAACTTTGGCGGCGCGGCCAAAATCACCACTTTTAAAACGTGCAAACCACTTCTGGCACGTTCGCTCAGCTAGAGCATGCTCACCATAAACTTCCACCAAGATACGATGACTTTCGGCTGCTTTTTTCTTCATATTAAAGAATTCCCCGCAAAAACACATTATTTGGCACGAAATTCGACATTTTCAAGTGTGGTAAAAATATTGGTGTTTACGATTCAAATAAAAAACTTATACTGACGTTTGTGCCTTACGAGAGTAGCTCTCCAATGAATGTTTGGAAATGTGGATCGATGGAATAATAATCAAGTTACGCCATCTGTTGTAAAACCGCACGAACTTATCCATAGACCTATAGATTAGATTAGATTAGATTAGATCAGATTAGACTAGATTAGATTAGATTAGATTAGATTAGATTAGATTAGATTAGATTAGATTAGATTAGATTAGATTAGATTAGATTAGATTAGATTAGATTAGATTAGATTAGATTAGATTAGATTAGATTAGATTAGATTAGATTAGATTAGATTAGATTAGATTAGATTAGATTAGATTAGATTAGATCAGATTAGACTAGATTAGATTAAACTAGATTAGATCAAATTAGATTAGATTAGATTAGATTGGAAATTGATGGTAAAACAACCACAAAATATCAGACAAAAGCCTCTCCGACTCGAACTTTTTTGAATAGTTTTGGCGATAAATGGTCCCATAACTCCGTCAGTTTTGGTCGGATTCTGATGAAACTTTGATTGTATGTTAGGTAAGACTCCCCCCTTTCCAAAAATGTACAAATCATGGCAATCGGTTGGAATAATAATCAAGTTACGCCATCTGTTGTAAAACCGCACGAACTTATCCATAGACCTATTTAGATTAGATTAGATCAGATTAGACTAGATTAGATTAAAGTAGATTAGATTAGATTAGATTGGATTAGATTATTGGTCTATGAATAAGTTCGTGCGGTTTTTTTTCGAAATTTGAATTTCGGATCATTCCCATGGCTTTTAAACGCTTGGAAATGGTTGATTGATCAACTCCCAAAGTTTTTGCAACCTCTTCTTGCGTTTGAGCCGGATCTTGATCGAGCAATTCCTCCAATTCGGTATCCATGAACTTTGGCGGCGCGGCCAAAATCACCACTTTTAAAACGTGCAAACCACTTCTGGCACGTTCGCTCAGCTAGAGCATGCTCACCATAAACTTCCACCAAGATACGATGACTTTCGGCTGCTTTTTTCTTCATATTAAAGAATTCCCCGCAAAAACACATTATTTGGCACGAAATTCGACATTTTCAAGTGTGGTAAAAATATTGGTGTTTACGATTCAAATAAAAAACTTATACTGACGTTTGTGCCTTACGAGAGTAGCTCTCCAATCAATGTTTGGAAATGTGGATCGATGGAATAATAATCAAGTTACGCCATCTGTTGTAAAACCGCACGAACTTATCCATAGACCTATAGATTATTGTAAAACCGCACGAACTTATCCATAGACCTATAGATTAGATTAGATTAGATTAGATCAGATTAGACTAGATTAGATTAGATTAGATTAGATTAGATTAGATTAGATTAGATTAGATTAGATTAGATTAGATTAGATTAGATTAGATTAGATTAGATTAGATTAGATTAGATTAGATTAGATTAGATTAGATTAGATTAGATTAGATTAGATTAGATTAGATTAGATTAGATTAGATTAGATTAGATTAGATTAGATTAGATTAGATTAGATTAGATTAGATTAGATTAGATTAGATTAGATTAGATTAGATTAGATTAGATTAGATTAGATTAGATTAGATTAGATTAGATTAGATTAGATTAGATTAGATTAGATTAGATTAGATTAGATTAGATTAGATTAGATTAGATTAGATTAGATTAGATTAGATTAGATTAGATTAGATCAGATTAGACTAGATTAGATTAAACTAGATTAGATCAGATTAGATTAGATTAGATTAGATTGGAAATTGATGGTAAAACAACCACAAAATATCAGACAAAAGCCTCTCCGACTCGAACTTTTTTGAATAGTTTTGGCGATAAATGGTCCCATAACTCCGTCAGTTTTGGTCGGATTCTGATGAAACTTTGATTGTATGTTAGGTAAGACTCCCCCCTTTCCAAAAATGTACAAATCATGGCAATCCGTTGGAAATTGATGGTAAAACAGTCCCAAAATATCAGACAAAAGCCTCTCCGACTCGAGTTTTTTTGAATAGTTTTGGCGATAAATGTGCCCATAAGTCCGTTATTTTTGGTCGGATTTTGATGAAATTTTCATTGGATGTTAGGTAAGACTCCCCCCTTTCCAAAAATGTACAAATCATGGCAATCGGTTGGAAATTGATGGTAAAACAATCCCAAAATATCAGACAAAAGCCTCTCCGACTCGAACTTTTTTGAATAGTTTTGGCGATAAATGGTCCCATAACTCCGTCAGTTTTGGTCGGATTTTGATGAAACTTTGATTGTATGTTAGGTAAGACTGCCCCCTTTCCAAAAATGTACAAATCATGGCAATCGGTTGGAATAATAATCAAGTTACGCCATCTGTTGTAAAACCGCACGAACTTATCCATAGACCTATTTAGATTAGATTAGATCAGATTAGACTAGATTAGATTAAACTAGATTAGATTAGATTAGATTAGATTATTGGTCTATGAATAAGTTCGTGCGGTTTTTTTCTAAATTTGAATTTCGGATCATTCCCATGGCTTTTAAACGTTTGGAAATGGTTGATTGATCAACTCTCAAAGTTTTTGCAACCTCTTCTTGCGTTTGAGCCGGATCTTGATCGAGCAATTCCTCCAATTCGGTATCCATGAACTTTGGCGGCGCGGCCAAAATCACCACTTTTAAAGCGTGCAAACCACTTCTGGCGCGTTCGCTCAGCTAGAGCATGCTCACCATAAACTTCCACCAAGATACGATGACTTTCGGCTGCTTTTTTCTTCATATTAAAGAATTCCCCGCAAAAACACATTATTTGGCACGAAATTCGACATTTTCAAGTGTGGTAAAAATATTGGTGTTTACGATTCAAATAAAAAACTTATACTGACGTTTGTGCCTTACGACAGTAGCTCTCCAATGAATGTTTGGAAATGTGGATCGATGGAATAATAATCAAGTTACGCCATCTGTTGTAAAACCGCACGAACTTATCCATAGACCTATAGATTAGATTAGATTAGATTAGATTAGATTAGATTAGATTAGATTAGATTAGATTAGATTAGATTAGATTAGATTAGATTAGATTAGATTAGATTAGATTAGATTAGATTAGATTAGATTAGATTAGATTAGATTAGATTAGATTAGATTAGATTAGATTAGATTAGATTAGATTAGATTAGATTAGATTAGATTAGATTAGATTAGATCAGATTAGACTAGATTAGATTAAATTAGATTAGATTAGATTAGATTGGAAATTGATGGTAAAACAACCACAAAATATCAGACAAAAGCCTCTCCGACTCGAACTTTTTTGAATAGTTTTGGCGATAAATGGTCCCATAACTCCGTCAGTTTTGGTCGGATTTTGATGAAACTTTGATTGTATGTTAGGTAAGACTCCCCCCTTTCCAAAAATGTACAAATCATGGCAATCGGTTGGAATAATAATCAAGTTACGCCATCTGTTGTAAAACCGCACGAACTTATCCATAGACCTATTTAGATTAGATTAGATCAGATTAGACTAGATTAGATTAGATTAGATTAGATTAGATTAGATTAGATTAGATTAGATTAGATTAGATTAGATTATTGGTCTATGAATAAGTTCGTGCGGTTTTTTTTCGAAATTTGAATTTCGGATCATTCCCATGGCTTTTAAACGCTTGGAAATGGTTGATTGATCAACTCCCAAAGTTTTTGCAACCTCTTCTTGCGTTTGAGCCGGATCTTGATCGAGCAATTCCTCCAATTCGGTATCCATGAACTTTGGCGGCGCGGCCAAAATCACCACTTTTAAAACGTGCAAACCACTTCTGGCACGTTCGCTCAGCTAGAGCATGCTCACCATAAACTTCCACCAAGATACGATGACTTTCGGCTGCTTTTTTCTTCATATTAAAGAATTCCCCGCAAAAACACATTATTTGGCACGAAATTCGACATTTTCAAGTGTGGTAAAAATATTGTTGTTTACGCTTCAAATAAAAAACTTATACTGACGTTTGTGCCTTACGACAGTAGCTCTCCAATGAATGTTTGGAAATGTGGATCGATGGAATAATAATCAAGTTACGCCATCTGTTGTAAAACCGCACGAACTTATCCATAGACCTATAGATTAGATTAGATTAGATTAGATTAGATTAGATTAGATTAGATTAGATTAGATTAGATTAGATTAGATTAGATTAGATTAGATTAGATTAGATTAGATTATATTAGATTAGATTAGATTAGATTAGATTAGATTAGATTAGATTAGATTAGATTAGATTAGATTAGATTAGATTAGATTAGATTAGATTAGATTAGATTAGATTAGATTAGATTAGATTAGATTAGATTAGATTAGATTAGATTAGATCAGATTAGACTAGATTAGATTAAACTAGATTAGATCAAATTAGATTAGATTAGATTAGATTGGAAATTGATGGTAAAACAACCACAAAATATCAGACAAAAGCCTCTCCGACTCGAACTTTTTTGAATAGTTTTGGCGATAAATGGTCCCATAACTCCGTCAGTTTTGGTCGGATTCTGATGAAACTTTGATTGTATGTTAGGTAAGACTCCCCCCTTTCCAAAAATGTACAAATCATGGCAATCGGTTGGAATAATAATCAAGTTACGCCATCTGTTGTAAAACCGCACGAACTTATCCATAGACCTATTTAGATTAGATTAGATCAGATTAGACTAGATTAGATTAAAGTAGATTAGATTAGATTAGATTGGATTAGATTATTGGTCTATGAATAAGTTCGTGCGGTTTTTTTTCGAAATTTGAATTTCGGATCATTCCCATGGCTTTTAAACGCTTGGAAATGGTTGATTGATCAACTCCCAAAGTTTTTGCAACCTCTTCTTGCGTTTGAGCCGGATCTTGATCGAGCAATTCCTCCAATTCGGTATCCATGAACTTTGGCGGCGCGGCCAAAATCACCACTTTTAAAACGTGCAAACCACTTCTGGCACGTTCGCTCAGCTAGAGCATGCTCACCATAAACTTCCACCAAGATACGATGACTTTCGGCTGCTTTTTTCTTCATATTAAAGAATTCCCCGCAAAAACACATTATTTGGCACGAAATTCGACATTTTCAAGTGTGGTAAAAATATTGGTGTTTACGATTCAAATAAAAAACTTATACTGACGTTTGTGCCTTACGAGAGTAGCTCTCCAATGAATGTTTGGAAATGTGGATCGATGGAATAATAATCAAGTTACGCCATCTGTTGTAAAACCGCACGAACTTATCCATAGACCTATAGATTAGATTAGATTAGATTAGATCAGATTAGACTAGATTAGATTAGATTAGATTAGATTAGATTAGATTAGATTAGATTAGATTAGATTAGATTAGATTAGATTAGATTAGATTAGATTAGATTAGATTAGATTAGATTAGATTAGATTAGATTAGATTAGATTAGATTAGATTAGATTAGATTAGATTAGATTAGATTAGATTAGATTAGATTAGATTAGATTAGATTAGATTAGATTAGATCAGATTAGACTAGATTAGATTAAACTAGATTAGATCAAATTAGATTAGATTAGATTAGATTGGAAATTGATGGTAAAACAACCACAAAATATCAGACAAAAGCCTCTCCGACTCGAACTTTTTTGAATAGTTTTGGCGATAAATGGTCCCATAACTCCGTCAGTTTTGGTCGGATTCTGATGAAACTTTGATTGTATGTTAGGTAAGACTCCCCCCTTTCCAAAAATGTACAAATCATGGCAATCGGTTGGAATAATAATCAAGTTACGCCATCTGTTGTAAAACCGCACGAACTTATCCATAGACCTATTTAGATTAGATTAGATCAGATTAGACTAGATTAGATTAAAGTAGATTAGATTAGATTAGATTGGATTAGATTATTGGTCTATGAATAAGTTCGTGCGGTTTTTTTTTCGAAATTTGAATTTCGGATCATTCCCATGGCTTTTAAACGCTTGGAAATGGTTGATTGATCAACTCCCAAAGTTTTTGCAACCTCTTCTTGCGTTTGAGCCGGATCTTGATCGAGCAATTCCTCCAATTCGGTATCCATGAACTTTGGCGGCGCGGCCAAAATCACCACTTTTAAAACGTGCAAACCACTTCTGGCACGTTCGCTCAGCTAGAGCATGCTCACCATAAACTTCCACCAAGATACGATGACTTTCGGCTGCTTTTTTCTTCATATTAAAGAATTCCCCGCAAAAACACATTATTTGGCACGAAATTCGACATTTTCAAGTGTGGTAAAAATATTGGTGTTTACGATTCAAATAAAAAACTTATACTGACGTTTGTGCCTTACGAGAGTAGCTCTCCAATCAATGTTTGGAAATGTGGATCGATGGAATAATAATCAAGTAGATTAGATTAGATTAGATTAGATCAGATTAGACTAGATTAGATTAGATTAGATTAGATTAGATTAGATTAGATTAGATTAGATTAGATTAGATTAGATTAGATTAGATTAGATTAGATTAGATTAGATTAGATTAGATTAGATTAGATTAGATTAGATTAGATTAGATTAGATTAGATTAGATTAGATTAGATTAGATTAGATTAGATTAGATTAGATTAGATTAGATTAGATTAGATTAGATTAGATTAGATTAGATTAGATTAGATTAGATTAGATTAGATTAGATTAGATTAGATTAGATTAGATTAGATTAGATTAGATTAGATTAGATTAGATTAGATTAGATTAGATTAGATTAGATTAGATTAGATTAGATTAGATTAGATTAGATTAGATTAGATTAGATTAGATTAGATTAGATTAGATTAGATTAGATTAGATTAGATTAGATTAGATTAGATTAGATTAGATTAGATTAGATTAGATTAGATTAGATTAGATTAGATTAGATTAGATCAGATTAGACTAGATTAGATTAAATTAGATTAGATTAGATTAGATTGGAAATTGATGGTAAAACAACCACAAAATATCAGACAAAAGCCTCTCCGACTCGAACTTTTTTGAATAGTTTTGGCGATAAATGGTCCCATAACTCCGTCAGTTTTGGTCGGATTTTGATGAAACTTTGATTGTATGTTAGGTAAGACTCCCCCCTTTCCAAAAATGTACAAATCATGGCAATCGGTTGGAATAATAATCAAGTTACGCCATCTGTTGTAAAACCGCACGAACTTATCCATAGACCTATTTAGATTAGATTAGATCAGATTAGACTAGATTAGATTAGATTAGATTAGATTAGATTAGATTAGATTAGATTAGATTAGATTAGATTAGATTAGATTAGATTAGATTAGATTAGATTAGATTATTGGTCTATGAATAAGTTCGTGCGGTTTTTTTTCGAAATTTGAATTTCGGATCATTCCCATGGCTTTTAAACGCTTGGAAATGGTTGATTGATCAACTCCCAAAGTTTTTGCAACCTCTTCTTGCGTTTGAGCCGGATCTTGATCGAGCAATTCCTCCAATTCGGTATCCATGAACTTTGGCGGCGCGGCCAAAATCACCACTTTTAAAACGTGCAAACCACTTCTGGCACGTTCGCTCAGCTAGAGCATGCTCACCATAAACTTCCACCAAGATACGATGACTTTCGGCTGCTTTTTTCTTCATATTAAAGAATTCCCCGCAAAAACACATTATTTGGCACGAAATTCGACATTTTCAAGTGTGGTAAAAATATTGTTGTTTACGCTTCAAATAAAAAACTTATACTGACGTTTGTGCCTTACGACAGTAGCTCTCCAATGAATGTTTGGAAATGTGGATCGATGGAATAATAATCAAGTTACGCCATCTGTTGTAAAACCGCACGAACTTATCCATAGACCTATAGATTAGATTAGATTAGATTAGATTAGATTAGATTAGATTAGATTAGATTAGATTAGATTAGATTAGATTAGATTAGATTAGATTAGATTAGATTAGATTATATTAGATTAGATTAGATTAGATTAGATTAGATTAGATTAGATTAGATTAGATTAGATTAGATTAGATTAGATTAGATTAGATTAGATTAGATTAGATTAGATTAGATTAGATTAGATTAGATTAGATTAGATCAGATTAGACTAGATTAGATTAAACTAGATTAGATCAAATTAGATTAGATTAGATTAGATTGGAAATTGATGGTAAAACAACCACAAAATATCAGACAAAAGCCTCTCCGACTCGAACTTTTTTGAATAGTTTTGGCGAGTTTTGGCGATAAATGGTCCCATAACTCCGTCAGTTTTGGTCGGATTCTGATGAAACTTTGATTGTATGTTAGGTAAGACTCCCCCCTTTCCAAAAATGTACAAATCATGGCAATCGGTTGGAATAATAATCAAGTTACGCCATCTGTTGTAAAACCGCACGAACTTATCCATAGACCTATTTAGATTAGATTAGATCAGATTAGACTAGATTAGATTAAAGTAGATTAGATTAGATTAGATTGGATTAGATTATTGGTCTATGAATAAGTTCGTGCGGTTTTTTTTCGAAATTTGAATTTCGGATCATTCCCATGGCTTTTAAACGCTTGGAAATGGTTGATTGATCAACTCCCAAAGTTTTTGCAACCTCTTCTTGCGTTTGAGCCGGATCTTGATCGAGCAATTCCTCCAATTCGGTATCCATGAACTTTGGCGGCGCGGCCAAAATCACCACTTTTAAAACGTGCAAACCACTTCTGGCACGTTCGCTCAGCTAGAGCATGCTCACCATAAACTTCCACCAAGATACGATGACTTTCGGCTGCTTTTTTCTTCATATTAAAGAATTCCCCGCAAAAACACATTATTTGGCACGAAATTCGACATTTTCAAGTGTGGTAAAAATATTGTTGTTTACGCTTCAAATAAAAAACTTATACTGACGTTTGTGCCTTACGACAGTAGCTCTCCAATGAATGTTTGGAAATGTGGATCGATGGAATAATAATCAAGTTACGCCATCTGTTGTAAAACCGCACGAACTTATCCATAGACCTATAGATTAGATTAGATTAGATTAGATTAGATTAGATTAGATTAGATTAGATTAGATTAGATTAGATTAGATTATATTAGATTAGATTAGATTAGATTATATTAGATTAGATTAGATTAGATTAGATTAGATTAGATTAGATTAGATTATATTAGATTAGATTAGATTAGATTATATTAGATTAGATTAGATTATATTAGATTAGATTAGATTAGATTAGATTAGATTAGATTAGATTAGATTAGATTAGATTAGATTAGATTAGATTAGATTAGATTAGATTAGATTAGATTAGATTAGATTAGATTAGATTAGATTAGATTAGATTAGATTAGATTAGATTAGATTAGATTAGATTAGATTAGATTAGATTAGATTAGATTAGATTAGATTAGATTAGATTAGATTAGATTAGATTAGATTAGATTAGATTAGATTAGATTAGATTAGATTAGATTAGATTAGATTAGATTAGATTAGATTAGATTAGATTAGATTAGATTAGATTAGATTAGATTAGATTAGATTAGATTAGATTAGATTAGATTAGATTAGATTAGATTAGATTAGATTAGATTAGATTAGATTAGATTAGATTAGATTAGATTAGATTAGATTAGATTAGATCAGATTAGACTAGATTAGATTAAACTAGATTAGATCAAATTAGATTAGATTAGATTAGATTGGAAATTGATGGTAAAACAACCACAAAATATCAGACAAAAGCCTCTCCGACTCGAACTTTTTTGAATAGTTTTGGCGATAAATGGTCCCATAACTCCGTCAGTTTTGGTCGGATTCTGATGAAACTTTGATTGTATGTTAGGTAAGACTCCCCCCTTTCCAAAAATGTACACATCATGGCAATCGGTTGGAAATTGATGGTAAAACAGTCCCAAAATATCAGACAAAAGCCTCTCCGACTCGAATTTTTTTGAATAGTTTTGGCGATAAATGTGCCCATAAGTCCGTTATTTTTGGTCGGATTTTTATGAAATTTTCATTGGATGTTAGGTAAGACTCCCCCCTTTCCAAAAATGTACAAATCATGGCAATCGGTTGGAATAATAATCAAGTTACGCCATCTGTTGTAAAACCGCACGAACTTATCCATAGACCTATTTAGATTAGATTAGATCAGATTAGACTAGATTAGATTAAACTAGATTAGATTAAACTAGATTAGATTAGATTAGATTAGATTAGATTAGATTAGATTAGATTAGATTAGATTAGATTAGATTAGATTAGATTAGATTAGATTAGATTAGATTAGATTAGATTAGATTAGGTTAGATTAGATTAGATTAGATTAGATTAGATTAGATTAGATTAGATTAGATTAGATTAGATTAGATTAGATTAGATTAGATTAGATTAGATTAGATTAGATTAGATTAGATTAGATTAGATTAGATTAGATTAGATTAGATTAGATTAGATTAGATTAGATTAGATTAGATTAGATTAGATTAGATTAGATTAGATTAGATTAGATTAGATTAGATTAGATTAGATTAGATTAGATTAGATTAGATTAGATTAGATTAGATTAGATTAGATTAGATTAGATTAGATTAGATTAGATTAGATTAGATCAGATTAGACTAGATTAGATTAAACTAGATTAGATCAGATTAGATTAGATTAGATTAGATTAGATTAGATTAGATTGGAAATTGATGGTAAAACAACCACAAAATATCAGACAAAAGCCTCTCCGACTCGAACTTTTTTGAATAGTTTTGGCGATAAATGGTCCCATAACTCCGTCAGTTTTGGTCGGATTCTGATGAAACTTTGATTGTATGTTAGGTAAGACTCCCCCCTTTCCAAAAATGTACAAATCATGGCAATCGGTTTGGAAATTGATGGTAAAACAGTCCCAAAATATCAGACAAAAGCCTCTCCGACTCGAATTTTTTTGAATAGTTTTGGCGATAAATGTGCCCAGAAGTCCGTTATTTTTGGTCGGATTTTGATGAAATTTTCATTGGATGTTAGGTAAGACTCCCCCCTTTCCAAAAATGTACAAATCATGGCAATCGGTTGGAAATTGATGGTAAAACAGTCCCAAAATATCAGACAAAAGCCTCTCCGACTCGAATTTTTTTGAATAGTTTTGGCGATAAATGTGCCCATAAGTCCGTTATTTTTGGTCGGATTTTTATGAAATTTTCATTGCATGTTAGGTAAGACTCCCCCCTTTCCAAAAATGTACAAATCATGGCAATCGGTTGGAATAATAATCAAGTTACGCCATCTGTTGTAAAACCGCACGAACTTATCCATAGACCTATTTAGATTAGATTAGATCAGATTAGACTAGATTAGATTAAACTAGATTAGATTAAACTAGATTAGATTAGATTAGATTAGATTAGATTAGATTAGATTAGATTAGATTAGATTAGATTAGATTAGATTAGATTAGATTAGATTAGATTAGATTAGATTAGATTAGATTAGATTAGATTAGATTAGATTAGATTAGATTAGATTAGATTAGATTAGATTAGATTAGATTAGATTAGATTAGATTAGATTAGATTAGATTAGATTAGATTAGATTAGATTAGATTAGATTAGATTAGATTAGATTAGATTAGATTAGATTAGATTAGATTAGATTAGATTAGATCAGATTAGACTAGATTAGATTAAACTAGATTAGATCAGATTAGATTAGATTAGATTAGATTGGAAATTGATGGTAAAACAACCACAAAATATCAGACAAAAGCCTCTCCGACTCGAACTTTTTTGAATAGTTTTGGCGATAAATGGTCCCATAACTCCGTCAGTTTTGGTCGGATTCTGATGAAACTTTGATTGTATGTTAGGTAAGACTCCCCCCTTTCCAAAAATGTACAAATCATGGCAATCGGTTTGGAAATTGATGGTAAAACAGTCCCAAAATATCAGACAAAGGCCTCTCCGACTCGAATTTTTTTGAATAGTTTTGGCGATAAATGTGCCCAGAAGTCCGTTATTTTTGGTCGGATTTTGATGAAATTTTCATTGGATGTTAGGTAAGACTCCCCCCTTTCCAAAAATGTACAAATCATGGCAATCGGTTGGAAATTGATGGTAAAACAATCCCAAAATATCAGACAAAAGCCTCTCCGACTCGAACTTTTTTGAATAGTTTTGGCGATAAATGGTCCCATAACTCCGTCACTTTTGGTCGGATTTTGATGAAACTTTGATTGTATGTTAGGTAAGACTCCCCCCTTTCCAAAAATGTACAAATCATGGCAATCGGTTGGAATAATAATCAAGTTACGCCATCTGTTGTAAAACCGCACGAACTTATCCATAGACCTATTTAGATTAGATTAGATCAGATTAGACTAGATTAGATTAAACTAGATTAGATTAGAAGTACTAGATTAGATCTGAAGTACGTACAAGTTATCATCTTCAGTAGTGCCGTATTCAATGAATAAAGGGTGATTTACTGCACTGCGACATTCTTTTTTTTGTCATTACCCAAGTTCTTGAATTTAAAGTAGTCATCTTTTAAATGCTTGTAGGTCTTTAAATCAAGATTTTTGTCATCACTGCTTATATAATTTTCCTCAATCATTTTATTATAACTTTTTAATTCATTTAATGTGACGAAGCAATAAGGGCAAGGGTAGAAAGCCGTTGCAGTTTGCTGCCCATTGACCAATAGAACGAGCTTTAAATCTCCAACAAATTTAAATGGTATCTCATTGAGTTTCGTCAATTCAACCAAAATTTTAAAATTATCATAGGTCTCTTTAATCTGAGGCACTATGCCTAATAAAAGCAATTTAAATATACTAGTCAACTTACGTTTATTTGCCATACTTTCACCAGTAGAGTAAGTTGAAACATTTTTACTTTTATCCAAGTCATTTTCTTTCAAGTCGTCTTCTGGACGACTAACGAACTTATCCATAGACCTATAGATTAGATTAGATTAGATTAGATTAGATTAGATTAGATTAGATTAGATTAGATTAGATTAGATTAGATTAGATTAGATTAGATTAGATTAGATTAGATTAGATTAGATTAGATTAGATCAGATTAGACTAGATTAGATTAAACTAGATTAGATCAGATTAGATTAGATTAGATTGGAAATTGATGGTAAAACAACCACAAAATATCAGACAAAAGCCTCTCCGACTCGAACTTTTTTGAATAGTTTTGGCGATAAATGGTCCCATAACTCCGTCAGTTTTGGTCGGATTCTGATGAAATTTTCATTGGATGTTAGGTAAGACTCCCCCCTTTCCAAAAATGTACAAATCATGGCAATCGGTTGGAAATTGATGGTAAAACAATCCCAAAATATCAGACAAAAGCCTCTCCGACTCGAATTTTTTTGAATAGTTTTGGCGATAAATGGTCCCATAACTCCGTCAGTTTTGGTCGGATTTTGATGAAATTTTCATTGGATGTTAGGTAAGACTCCCCCCTTTCCAAAAATGTACAAATCATGGCAATCGGTTGGAAATTGATGGTAAAACAATCCCAAAATATCAGACAAAAGCCTCTCCGACTCGAATTTTTTTGAATAGTTTTGGCGATAAATGGTCCCATAACTCCGTCAGTTTTGGTCGGATTTTGATGAAATTTTCATTGGATGTTAGGTAAGACTCCCCCCTTTCCAAAAATGTACAAATCATGGCAATCGGTTGGAAATTGATGGTAAAACAATCCCAAAATATCAGACAAAAGCCTCTCCGACTCGAATTTTTTTGAATAGTTTTGGCGATAAATGGTCCCATAACTCCGTCAGTTTTGGTCGGATTTTGATGAAACTTTGATTGTATGTTAGGTAAGACTCCCCCCTTTCCAAAAATGTACAAATCATGGCAATCAGTTGGAAATTGATGGTAAAACAGTCCCAAAATATCAGACAAAAGCCTCTCCGACTCGAATTTTTTTGAATAGTTTTGGCGATAAATGGTCCCATAACTCCGTCAGTTTTGGTCGGATTTTGATGAAATTTTCATTGGATGTTAGGTAAGACTCCCCCCTTTCCAAAAATGTACAAATCATGGCAATCGGTTGGAAATTGATGGTAAAACAATCCCAAAATATCAGACAAAAGCCTCTCCGACTCGAACTTTTTTGAATAGTTTTGGCGATAAATGGTCCCATAACTCCGTCAGTTTTGGTCGGATTTTGATGAAACTTTGATTGTATGTTAGGTAAGACTCCCCCCTTTCCAAAAATGTACAAATTATGGCAATCGGTTGGAATAATAATCAAGTTACGCCATCTGTTGTAAAACCGCACGAACTTATCCATAGGCCTATTTAGATTAGATTAGATCAGATTAGACTAGATTAGATTAAACTAGATTAGATTAGATTAGATTAGATTAGATTAGATTAGATTAGATTAGATTAGATTAGATTAGATTAGATTAGATTAGATTAGATTAGATTAGATTATTGGTCTATGAATAAGTTCGTGCGGTTTTTTTTCGAAATTTGAATTTCGGATCATTCCCATGGCTTTTAAACGTTTGGAAATGGTTGATTGATCAACACCCAAAGTTTTTCAACCTTTTCTTGCGTTTGAGCCGGATCTTAATCGAGCAATTCCTCCAATTCGGTATCCATGAACTTTGGCGGCGCGGCCAAAATCACCACTTTTAAAGCGTGCAAACCACTTCTGGCACGTTCGCTCAGCTAGAGCATGCTCACCATAAACTTCCACCAAGATACGATGACTTTCGGCTGCTTTTTTCTTCATATTAAAGAATTCCCCGCAAAAACACATTATTTGGCACGAAATTCGACATTTTCAAGTGTGGTAAAATATTGGTGTTTGTGCCTTACGACAGTAGCTCTCCAATGAATGTTTGGAAATGTGGATCGATGGAATAATAATCAAGTTACGCCATCTGTTGTAAAACCGCACGAACTTATCCATAGACCTATAGATTAGATTAGATTAGATTAGATTAGATTAGATTAGATTAGATTAGATTAGATTAGATTAAATTAGATTAGATTAGATTAGATTAGATTAGATTAGATTCGATTAGATTAGATTAGATTAGATTAGATTAGATTAGATTAGATTAGATTAGATTAGATTAGATTAGATTAGATTAGATTAGATTAGATTAGATTAGATTAGATTAGATTAGATTAGATTAGATTAGATTAGATTAGATTAGATTAGATTAGATTAGATTAGATTAGATTAGATTAGATTAGATTAGATTAGATTAGATTAGATTAGATTAGATTAGATTAGATTAGATTAGATTAGATTAGATTAGATTAGATTAGATTAGATCAGATTAGACTAGATTAGATTAAACTAGATTAGATCAGATTAGATTAGATTAGATTAGATTTTAAATTGATGGTAAAACAACCACAAAATATCAGACAAAAGCCTCTCCGACTCGAACTTTTTTGAATAGTTTTGGCGATAAATAGTCCCATAACTCCGTCAGTTTTGGTCGGATTCTGATGAAACTTTGATTGTATGTTAGGTAAGACTCCCCCCTTTCCAACAATGTACAAATCATGGCAATCGGTTGGAAATTGATGGTAAAACAATCCCAAAATATCAGACAAAAGCCTCTCCGACTCGAACTTTTTTGAATAGTTTTGGCGATAAATGTGCCCATAAGTCCGTTATTTTTGGTCGGATTTTGATGAAATTTTCATTGGATGTTAGGTAAGACTCCCCCCTTTCCAAAAATGTACAAATCATGGCAATCGGTTGGAAATTGATGGTAAAACAATCCCAAAATATCAGACAAAAGCCTCTCCGACTCGAACTTTTTTGAATAGTTTTGGCGATAAATGGTCCCATAACTCCGTCAGTTTTGGTCGGATTTTGATGAAACTTTGATTGTATGTTAGGTAAGACTGCCCCCTTTCCAAAAATGTACAAATCATGGCAATCGGTTGGAATAATAATCAAGTTACGCCATCTGTTGTAAAACCGCACGAACTTATCCATAGACCTATTTAGATTAGATTAGATCAGATTAGACTAGATTAGATTAAACTAGATTAGATTAGATTAGATTAGATTATTGGTCTATGAATAAGTTCGTGCGGTTTTTTCGAAATTTGAATTTCGGATCATTCCCATGGCTTTTAAACGTTTGGAAATGGTTGATTGATCAACTCCCAAAGTTTTTGCAACCTCTTCTTGCGTTTGAGCCGGATCTTGATCGAGCAATTCCTCCAATTCGGTATCCATGAACTTTGGCGGCGCGGCCAAAATCACCACTTTTAAAGCGTGCAAACCACTTCTGGCACGTTCGCTCAGCTAGAGCATGCTCACCATAAACTTCCACCAAGATACGATGACTTTCGGCTGCTTTTTTCTTCATATTAAAGAATTCCCCGCAAAAACACAGTATTTGGCACGAAATTCGACATTTTCAAGTGTGGTAAAAATATTGTTGTTTACGCTTCAAATAAAAAACTTATACTGACGTTTGTGCCTTACGACAGTAGCTCTCCAATGAATGTTTGGAAATGTGGATCGATGGAATAATAATCAAGTTACGCCATCTGTTGTAAAACCGCACGAACTTATCCATAGACCTATAGATTAGATTAGATTAGATTAGATTAGATTAGATTAGATTAGATTAGATTAGATTAGATTAGATTAGATTAGATTAGATTAGATTAGATTAGATTAGATTAGATTAGATTAGATTAGATTAGATTAGATTAGATTAGATTAGATTAGATTAGATTAGATTAGATTAGATTAGATTAGATTAGATTAGATTAGATTAGATTAGATTAGATTAGATTAGATTAGATTAGATTAGATTAGATTAGATTAGATTAGATTAGATTAGATTAGATTAGATTAGATTAGATTAGATTAGATTAGATTAGATTAGATTAGATTAGATTAGATTAGATCAGATTAGACTAGATTAGATTAAACTAGATTAGATCAGATTAGATTAGATTAGATTAGATTGGAAATTGATGGTAAAACAACCACAAAATATCAGACAAAAGCCTCTCCGACTCGAACTTTTTTGAATAGTTTTGGCGATAAATGGTCCCATAACTCCGTCAGTTTTGGTCGGATTCTGATGAAACTTTGATTGTATGTTAGGTAAGACTCCCCCCTTTCCAAAAATGTACAAATCATGGCAATCCGTTGGAAATTGATGGTAAAACAGTCCCAAAATATCAGACAAAAGCCTCTCCGACTCGAGTTTTTTTGAATAGTTTTGGCGATAAATGTGCCCATAAGTCCGTTATTTTTGGTCGGATTTTGATGAAATTTTCATTGGATGTTAGGTAAGACTCCCCCCTTTCCAAAAATGTACAAATCATGGCAATCGGTTGGAAATTGATGGTAAAACAATCCCAAAATATCAGACAAAAGCCTCTCCGACTCGAACTTTTTTGAATAGTTTTGGCGATAAATGGTCCCATAACTCCGTCAGTTTTGGTCGGATTTTGATGAAACTTTGATTGTATGTTAGGTAAGACTGCCCCCTTTCCAAAAATGTACAAATCATGGCAATCGGTTGGAATAATAATCAAGTTACGCCATCTGTTGTAAAACCGCACGAACTTATCCATAGACCTATTTAGATTAGATTAGATCAGATTAGACTAGATTAGATTAAACTAGATTAGATTAGATTAGATTAGATTATTGGTCTATGAATAAGTTCGTGCGGTTTTTTTCTAAATTTGAATTTCGGATCATTCCCATGGCTTTTAAACGTTTGGAAATGGTTGATTGATCAACTCCCAAAGTTTTTGCAACCTCTTCTTGCGTTTGAGCCGGATCTTGATCGAGCAATTCCTCCAATTCGGTATCCATGAACTTTGGCGGCGCGGCCAAAATCACCACTTTTAAAGCGTGCAAACCACTTCTGGCACGTTCGCTCAGCTAGAGCATGCTCACCATAAACTTCCACCAAGATACGATGACTTTCGGCTGCTTTTTTCTTCATATTAAAGAATTCCCCGCAAAAACACAGTATTTGGCACGAAATTCGACATTTTCAAGTGTGGTAAAAATATTGTTGTTTACGCTTCAAATAAAAAACTTATACTGACGTTTGTGCCTTACGACAGTAGCTCTCCAATGAATGTTTGGAAATGTGGATCGATGGAATAATAATCAAGTTACGCCATCTGTTGTAAAACCGCACGAACTTATCCATAGACCTATAGATTAGATTAGATTAGATTAGATTAGATTAGATTAGATTAGATTAGATTAGATTAGATTAGATTAGATTAGATTAGATTAGATTAGATTAGATTAGATTAGATTAGATTAGATTAGATTAGATTAGATTAGATTAGATTAGATTAGATTAGATTAGATTAGATTAGATTAGATTAGATTAGATTAGATTAGATTAGATTAGATTAGATTAGATTAGATTAGATTAGATTAGATTAGATTAGATTAGATTAGATTAGATTAGATTAGATTAGATTAGATTAGATTAGATTAGATTAGATTAGATTAGATTAGATTAGATTAGATTAGATTAGATTAGATTAGATTAGATTAGATCAGATTAGACTAGATTAGATTAAACTAGATTAGATCAGATTAGATTAGATTAGATTAGATTGGAAATTGATGGTAAAACAACCACAAAATATCAGACAAAAGCCTCTCCGACTCGAACTTTTTTGAATAGTTTTGGCGATAAATGGTCCCATAACTCCGTCAGTTTTGGTCGGATTCTGATGAAACTTTGATTGTATGTTAGGTAAGACTCCCCCCTTTCCAAAAATGTACAAATCATGGCAATCCGTTGGAAATTGATGGTAAAACAGTCCCAAAATATCAGACAAAAGCCTCTCCGACTCGAGTTTTTTTGAATAGTTTTGGCGATAAATGTGCCCATAAGTCCGTTATTTTTGGTCGGATTTTGATGAAATTTTCATTGGATGTTAGGTAAGACTCCCCCCTTTCCAAAAATGTACAAATCATGGCAATCGGTTGGAAATTGATGGTAAAACAATCCCAAAATATCAGACAAAAGCCTCTCCGACTCGAACTTTTTTGAATAGTTTTGGCGATAAATGGTCCCATAACTCCGTCAGTTTTGGTCGGATTTTGATGAAACTTTGATTGTATGTTAGGTAAGACTGCCCCCTTTCCAAAAATGTACAAATCATGGCAATCGGTTGGAATAATAATCAAGTTACGCCATCTGTTGTAAAACCGCACGAACTTATCCATAGACCTATTTAGATTAGATTAGATCAGATTAGACTAGATTAGATTAAACTAGATTAGATTAGATTAGATTAGATTATTGGTCTATGAATAAGTTCGTGCGGTTTTTTTCTAAATTTGAATTTCGGATCATTCCCATGGCTTTTAAACGTTTGGAAATGGTTGATTGATCAACTCCCAAAGTTTTTGCAACCTCTTCTTGCGTTTGAGCCGGATCTTGATCGAGCAATTCCTCCAATTCGGTATCCATGAACTTTGGCGGCGCGGCCAAAATCACCACTTTTAAAGCGTGCAAACCACTTCTGGCACGTTCGCTCAGCTAGAGCATGCTCACCATAAACTTCCACCAAGATACGATGACTTTCGGCTGCTTTTTTCTTCATATTAAAGAATTCCCCGCAAAAACACAGTATTTGGCACGAAATTCGACATTTTCAAGTGTGGTAAAAATATTGTTGTTTACGCTTCAAATAAAAAACTTATACTGACGTTTGTGCCTTACGACAGTAGCTCTCCAATGAATGTTTGGAAATGTGGATCGATGGAATAATAATCAAGTTACGCCATCTGTTGTAAAACCGCACGAACTTATCCATAGACCTATAGATTAGATTAGATTAGATTAGATTAGATTAGATTAGATTAGATTAGATTAGATTAGATTAGATTAGATTAGATTAGATTAGATTAGATTAGATTAGATTAGATTAGATTAGATTAGATTAGATTAGATTAGATTAGATTAGATTAGATTAGATTAGATTAGATTAGATCAGATTAGACTAGATTAGATTAAACTAGATTAGATCAGATTAGATTAGATTAGATTAGATTGGAAATTGATGGTAAAACAACCACAAAATATCAGACAAAAGCCTCTCCGACTCGAACTTTTTTGAATAGTTTTGGCGATAAATGGTCCCATAACTCCGTCAGTTTTGGTCGGATTCTGATGAAACTTTGATTGTATGTTAGGTAAGACTCCCCCCTTTCCAAAAATGTACAAATCATGGCAATCCGTTGGAAATTGATGGTAAAACAGTCCCAAAATATCAGACAAAAGCCTCTCCGACTCGAGTTTTTTTGAATAGTTTTGGCGATAAATGTGCCCATAAGTCCGTTATTTTTGGTCGGATTTTGATGAAATTTTCATTGGATGTTAGGTAAGACTCCCCCCTTTCCAAAAATGTACAAATCATGGCAATCGGTTGGAAATTGATGGTAAAACAATCCCAAAATATCAGACAAAAGCCTCTCCGACTCGAACTTTTTTGAATAGTTTTGGCGATAAATGGTCCCATAACTCCGTCAGTTTTGGTCGGATTTTGATGAAACTTTGATTGTATGTTAGGTAAGACTGCCCCCTTTCCAAAAATGTACAAATCATGGCAATCGGTTGGAATAATAATCAAGTTACGCCATCTGTTGTAAAACCGCACGAACTTATCCATAGACCTATTTAGATTAGATTAGATCAGATTAGACTAGATTAGATTAAACTAGATTAGATTAGATTAGATTAGATTATTGGTCTATGAATAAGTTCGTGCGGTTTTTTTCTAAATTTGAATTTCGGATCATTCCCATGGCTTTTAAACGTTTGGAAATGGTTGATTGATCAACTCTCAAAGTTTTTGCAACCTCTTCTTGCGTTTGAGCCGGATCTTGATCGAGCAATTCCTCCAATTCGGTATCCATGAACTTTGGCGGCGCGGCCAAAATCACCACTTTTAAAGCGTGCAAACCACTTCTGGCGCGTTCGCTCAGCTAGAGCATGCTCACCATAAACTTCCACCAAGATACGATGACTTTCGGCTGCTTTTTTCTTCATATTAAAGAATTCCCCGCAAAAACACATTATTTGGCACGAAATTCGACATTTTCAAGTGTGGTAAAAATATTGGTGTTTACGATTCAAATAAAAAACTTATACTGACGTTTGTGCCTTACGACAGTAGCTCTCCAATGAATGTTTGGAAATGTGGATCGATGGAATAATAATCAAGTTACGCCATCTGTTGTAAAACCGCACGAACTTATCCATAGACCTATAGATTAGATTAGATTAGATTAGATTAGATTAGATTAGATTAGATTAGATTAGATTAGATTAGATTAGATTAGATTAGATTAGATTAGATTAGATTAGATTAGATTAGATTAGATTAGATTAGATTAGATTAGATTAGATTAGATTAGATTAGATTAGATTAGATTAGATTAGATTAGATTAGATTAGATTAGATTAGATTAGATTAGATTAGATTAGATTAGATTAGATTAGATCAGATTAGACTAGATTAGATTAAATTAGATTAGATTAGATTAGATTGGAAATTGATGGTAAAACAACCACAAAATATCAGACAAAAGCCTCTCCGACTCGAACTTTTTTGAATAGTTTTGGCGATAAATGGTCCCATAACTCCGTCAGTTTTGGTCGGATTTTGATGAAACTTTGATTGTATGTTAGGTAAGACTCCCCCCTTTCCAAAAATGTACAAATCATGGCAATCGGTTGGAATAATAATCAAGTTACGCCATCTGTTGTAAAACCGCACGAACTTATCCATAGACCTATTTAGATTAGATTAGATCAGATTAGACTAGATTAGATTAGATTAGATTAGATTAGATTAGATTAGATTAGATTAGATTAGATTAGATTAGATTAGATTAGATTAGATTAGATTAGATTATTGGTCTATGAATAAGTTCGTGCGGTTTTTTTTCGAAATTTGAATTTCGGATCATTCCCATGGCTTTTAAACGCTTGGAAATGGTTGATTGATCAACTCCCAAAGTTTTTGCAACCTCTTCTTGCGTTTGAGCCGGATCTTGATCGAGCAATTCCTCCAATTCGGTATCCATGAACTTTGGCGGCGCGGCCAAAATCACCACTTTTAAAACGTGCAAACCACTTCTGGCACGTTCGCTCAGCTAGAGCATGCTCACCATAAACTTCCACCAAGATACGATGACTTTCGGCTGCTTTTTTCTTCATATTAAAGAATTCCCCGCAAAAACACATTATTTGGCACGAAATTCGACATTTTCAAGTGTGGTAAAAATATTGTTGTTTACGCTTCAAATAAAAAACTTATACTGACGTTTGTGCCTTACGACAGTAGCTCTCCAATGAATGTTTGGAAATGTGGATCGATGGAATAATAATCAAGTTACGCCATCTGTTGTAAAACCGCACGAACTTATCCATAGACCTATAGATTAGATTAGATTAGATTAGATTAGATTAGATTAGATTAGATTAGATTAGATTAGATTAGATTAGATTAGATTATATTAGATTAGATTAGATTAGATTAGATTAGATTAGATTAGATTAGATTAGATTAGATTAGATTAGATTAGATTAGATTAGATTAGATTAGATTAGATTAGATTAGATTAGATTAGATTAGATTAGATCAGATTAGACTAGATTAGATTAAACTAGATTAGATCAAATTAGATTAGATTAGATTGGAAATTGATGGTAAAACAACCACAAAATATCAGACAAAAGCCTCTCCGACTCGAACTTTTTTGAATAGTTTTGGCGATAAATGGTCCCATAACTCCGTCAGTTTTGGTCGGATTCTGATGAAACTTTGATTGTATGTTAGGTAAGACTCCCCCCTTTCCAAAAATGTACAAATCATGGCAATCGGTTGGAATAATAATCAAGTTACGCCATCTGTTGTAAAACCGCACGAACTTATCCATAGACCTATTTAGATTAGATTAGATCAGATTAGACTAGATTAGATTAAAGTAGATTAGATTAGATTAGATTGGATTAGATTATTGGTCTATGAATAAGTTCGTGCGGTTTTTTTTTCGAAATTTGAATTTCGGATCATTCCCATGGCTTTTAAACGCTTGGAAATGGTTGATTGATCAACTCCCAAAGTTTTTGCAACCTCTTCTTGCGTTTGAGCCGGATCTTGATCGAGCAATTCCTCCAATTCGGTATCCATGAACTTTGGCGGCGCGGCCAAAATCACCACTTTTAAAACGTGCAAACCACTTCTGGCACGTTCGCTCAGCTAGAGCATGCTCACCATAAACTTCCACCAAGATACGATGACTTTCGGCTGCTTTTTTCTTCATATTAAAGAATTCCCCGCAAAAACACATTATTTGGCACGAAATTCGACATTTTCAAGTGTGGTAAAAATATTGGTGTTTACGATTCAAATAAAAAACTTATACTGACGTTTGTGCCTTACGAGAGTAGCTCTCCAATGAATGTTTGGAAATGTGGATCGATGGAATAATAATCAAGTTACGCCATCTGTTGTAAAACCGCACGAACTTATCCATAGACCTATAGATTAGATTAGATTAGATTAGATCAGATTAGACTAGATTAGATTAGATTAGATTAGATTAGATTAGATTAGATTAGATTAGATTAGATTAGATTAGATTAGATTAGATTAGATTAGATTAGATTAGATTAGATTAGATTAGATTAGATTAGATTAGATTAGATTAGATTAGATTAGATCAGATTAGACTAGATTAGATTAAACTAGATTAGATCAAATTAGATTAGATTAGATTAGATTGGAAATTGATGGTAAAACAACCACAAAATATCAGACAAAAGCCTCTCCGACTCGAACTTTTTTGAATAGTTTTGGCGATAAATGGTCCCATAACTCCGTCAGTTTTGGTCGGATTCTGATGAAACTTTGATTGTATGTTAGGTAAGACTCCCCCCTTTCCAAAAATGTACAAATCATGGCAATCGGTTGGAATAATAATCAAGTTACGCCATCTGTTGTAAAACCGCACGAACTTATCCATAGACCTATTTAGATTAGATTAGATCAGATTAGACTAGATTAGATTAGATTAGATTAGATTAGATTAGATTAGATTAGATTAGATTAGATTAGATTAGATTAGATTAGATTAGATTAGATTAGATCAGATTAGACTAGATTAGATTAAACTAGATTAGATCAGATTAGATTAGATTAGATTAGATTGGAAATTGATGGTAAAACAACCACAAAATATCAGACAAAAGCCTCTCCGACTCGAACTTTTTTGAATAGTTTTGGCGATAAATGGTCCCATAACTCCGTCAGTTTTGGTCGGATTCTGATGAAACTTTGATTGTATGTTAGGTAAGACTCCCCCCTTTCCAAAAATGTACAAATCATGGCAATCCGTTGGAAATTGATGGTAAAACAGTCCCAAAATATCAGACAAAAGCCTCTCCGACTCGAGTTTTTTTGAATAGTTTTGGCGATAAATGTGCCCATAAGTCCGTTATTTTTGGTCGGATTTTGATGAAATTTTCATTGGATGTTAGGTAAGACTCCCCCCTTTCCAAAAATGTACAAATCATGGCAATCGGTTGGAAATTGATGGTAAAACAATCCCAAAATATCAGACAAAAGCCTCTCCGACTCGAACTTTTTTGAATAGTTTTGGCGATAAATGGTCCCATAACTCCGTCAGTTTTGGTCGGATTTTGATGAAACTTTGATTGTATGTTAGGTAAGACTGCCCCCTTTCCAAAAATGTACAAATCATGGCAATCGGTTGGAATAATAATCAAGTTACGCCATCTGTTGTAAAACCGCACGAACTTATCCATAGACCTATTTAGATTAGATTAGATCAGATTAGACTAGATTAGATTAAAGTAGATTAGATTAGATTAGATTGGATTAGATTATTGGTCTATGAATAAGTTCGTGCGGTTTTTTTTCGAAATTTGAATTTCGGATCATTCCCATGGCTTTTAAACGCTTGGAAATGGTTGATTGATCAACTCCCAAAGTTTTTGCAACCTCTTCTTGCGTTTGAGCCGGATCTTGATCGAGCAATTCCTCCAATTCGGTATCCATGAACTTTGGCGGCGCGGCCAAAATCACCACTTTTAAAACGTGCAAACCACTTCTGGCACGTTCGCTCAGCTAGAGCATGCTCACCATAAACTTCCACCAAGATACGATGACTTTCGGCTGCTTTTTTCTTCATATTAAAGAATTCCCCGCAAAAACACATTATTTGGCACGAAATTCGACATTTTCAAGTGTGGTAAAAATATTGGTGTTTACGATTCAAATAAAAAACTTATACTGACGTTTGTGCCTTACGAGAGTAGCTCTCCAATGAATGTTTGGAAATGTGGATCGATGGAATAATAATCAAGTTACGCCATCTGTTGTAAAACCGCACGAACTTATCCATAGACCTATAGATTAGATTAGATTAGATTAGATCAGATTAGACTAGATTAGATTAGATTAGATTAGATTAGATTAGATTAGATTAGATTAGATTAGATTAGATTAGATTAGATTAGATTAGATTAGATTAGATTAGATTAGATTAGATTAGATTAGATTAGATTAGATTAGATTAGATTAGATTAGATTAGATTAGATTAGATTAGATTAGATTAGATTAGATCAGATTAGACTAGATTAGATTAAACTAGATTAGATCAAATTAGATTAGATTAGATTAGATTGGAAATTGATGGTAAAACAACCACAAAATATCAGACAAAAGCCTCTCCGACTCGAACTTTTTTGAATAGTTTTGGCGATAAATGGTCCCATAACTCCGTCAGTTTTGGTCGGATTCTGATGAAACTTTGATTGTATGTTAGGTAAGACTCCCCCCTTTCCAAAAATGTACAAATCATGGCAATCGGTTGGAATAATAATCAAGTTACGCCATCTGTTGTAAAACCGCACGAACTTATCCATAGACCTATTTAGATTAGATTAGATCAGATTAGACTAGATTAGATTAGATTAGATTAGATTAGATTAGATTAGATTAGATTAGATTAGATTAGATTAGATTAGATTAGATTAGATTAGATTAGATTATTGGTCTATGAATAAGTTCGTGCGGTTTTTTTTCGAAATTTGAATTTCGGATCATTCCCATGGCTTTTAAACGCTTGGAAATGGTTGATTGATCAACTCCCAAAGTTTTTGCAACCTCTTCTTGCGTTTGAGCCGGATCTTGATCGAGCAATTCCTCCAATTCGGTATCCATGAACTTTGGCGGCGCGGCCAAAATCACCACTTTTAAAACGTGCAAACCACTTCTGGCACGTTCGCTCAGCTAGAGCATGCTCACCATAAACTTCCACCAAGATACGATGACTTTCGGCTGCTTTTTTCTTCATATTAAAGAATTCCCCGCAAAAACACATTATTTGGCACGAAATTCGACATTTTCAAGTGTGGTAAAAATATTGTTGTTTACGCTTCAAATAAAAAACTTATACTGACGTTTGTGCCTTACGACAGTAGCTCTCCAATGAATGTTTGGAAATGTGGATCGATGGAATAATAATCAAGTTACGCCATCTGTTGTAAAACCGCACGAACTTATCCATAGACCTATAGATTAGATTAGATTAGATTAGATTAGATTAGATTAGATTAGATTAGATTAGATTAGATTAGATTAGATTAGATTAGATTAGATTATATTAGATTAGATTAGATTAGATTAGATTAGATTAGATTAGATTAGATTAGATTAGATTAGATTAGATTAGATTAGATTAGATTAGATTAGATTAGATTAGATTAGATTAGATTAGATTAGATTAGATTAGATTAGATTAGATTAGATTAGATTAGATTAGATTAGATTAGATTAGATTAGATTAGATTAGATCAGATTAGACTAGATTAGATTAAACTAGATTAGATCAAATTAGATTAGATTAGATTAGATTGGAAATTGATGGTAAAACAACCACAAAATATCAGACAAAAGCCTCTCCGACTCGAACTTTTTTGAATAGTTTTGGCGATAAATGGTCCCATAACTCCGTCAGTTTTGGTCGGATTCTGATGAAACTTTGATTGTATGTTAGGTAAGACTCCCCCCTTTCCAAAAATGTACAAATCATGGCAATCGGTTGGAATAATAATCAAGTTACGCCATCTGTTGTAAAACCGCACGAACTTATCCATAGACCTATTTAGATTAGATTAGATCAGATTAGACTAGATTAGATTAAAGTAGATTAGATTAGATTAGATTGGATTAGATTATTGGTCTATGAATAAGTTCGTGCGGTTTTTTTTCGAAATTTGAATTTCGGATCATTCCCATGGCTTTTAAACGCTTGGAAATGGTTGATTGATCAACTCCCAAAGTTTTTGCAACCTCTTCTTGCGTTTGAGCCGGATCTTGATCGAGCAATTCCTCCAATTCGGTATCCATGAACTTTGGCGGCGCGGCCAAAATCACCACTTTTAAAACGTGCAAACCACTTCTGGCACGTTCGCTCAGCTAGAGCATGCTCACCATAAACTTCCACCAAGATACGATGACTTTCGGCTGCTTTTTTCTTCATATTAAAGAATTCCCCGCAAAAACACATTATTTGGCACGAAATTCGACATTTTCAAGTGTGGTAAAAATATTGGTGTTTACGATTCAAATAAAAAACTTATACTGACGTTTGTGCCTTACGAGAGTAGCTCTCCAATGAATGTTTGGAAATGTGGATCGATGGAATAATAATCAAGTTACGCCATCTGTTGTAAAACCGCACGAACTTATCCATAGACCTATAGATTAGATTAGATTAGATTAGATCAGATTAGACTAGATTAGATTAGATTAGATTAGATTAGATTAGATTAGATTAGATTAGATTAGATTAGATTAGATTAGATTAGATTAGATTAGATTAGATTAGATTAGATTAGATTAGATTAGATTAGATTAGATTAGATTAGATTAGATTAGATTAGATTAGATTAGATTAGATTAGATTAGATTAGATTAGATTAGATTAGATTAGATTAGATTAGATTAGATTAGATTAGATTAGATTAGATTAGATTAGATTAGATTAGATTAGATTAGATCAGATTAGACTAGATTAGATTAAACTAGATTAGATCAAATTAGATTAGATTAGATTAGATTGGAAATTGATGGTAAAACAACCACAAAATATCAGACAAAAGCCTCTCCGACTCGAACTTTTTTGAATAGTTTTGGCGATAAATGGTCCCATAACTCCGTCAGTTTTGGTCGGATTCTGATGAAACTTTGATTGTATGTTAGGTAAGACTCCCCCCTTTCCAAAAATGTACAAATCATGGCAATCGGTTGGAATAATAATCAAGTTACGCCATCTGTTGTAAAACCGCACGAACTTATCCATAGACCTATTTAGATTAGATTAGATCAGATTAGACTAGATTAGATTAAAGTAGATTAGATTAGATTAGATTGGATTAGATTATTGGTCTATGAATAAGTTCGTGCGGTTTTTTTTTCGAAATTTGAATTTCGGATCATTCCCATGGCTTTTAAACGCTTGGAAATGGTTGATTGATCAACTCCCAAAGTTTTTGCAACCTCTTCTTGCGTTTGAGCCGGATCTTGATCGAGCAATTCCTCCAATTCGGTATCCATGAACTTTGGCGGCGCGGCCAAAATCACCACTTTTAAAACGTGCAAACCACTTCTGGCACGTTCGCTCAGCTAGAGCATGCTCACCATAAACTTCCACCAAGATACGATGACTTTCGGCTGCTTTTTTCTTCATATTAAAGAATTCCCCGCAAAAACACATTATTTGGCACGAAATTCGACATTTTCAAGTGTGGTAAAAATATTGTTGTTTACGCTTCAAATAAAAAACTTATACTGACGTTTGTGCCTTACGACAGTAGCTCTCCAATGAATGTTTGGAAATGTGGATCGATGGAATAATAATCAAGTTACGCCATCTGTTGTAAAACCGCACGAACTTATCCATAGACCTATAGATTAGATTAGATTAGATTAGATTAGATTAGATTAGATTAGATTAGATTAGATTAGATTAGATTAGATTAGATTAGATTAGATTAGATTAGATTAGATTATATTAGATTAGATTAGATTAGATTATATTAGATTAGATTAGATTAGATTAGATTAGATTAGATTAGATTAGATTAGATTAGATTAGATTAGATTAGATTAGATTAGATTAGATTAGATTAGATTAGATTAGATTAGATTAGATTAGATTAGATTAGATTAGATCAGATTAGACTAGATTAGATTAAACTAGATTAGATCAAATTAGATTAGATTAGATTAGATTGGAAATTGATGGTAAAACAACCACAAAATATCAGACAAAAGCCTCTCCGACTCGAACTTTTTTGAATAGTTTTGGCGATAAATGGTCCCATAACTCCGTCAGTTTTGGTCGGATTCTGATGAAACTTTGATTGTATGTTAGGTAAGACTCCCCCCTTTCCAAAAATGTACAAATCATGGCAATCGGTTGGAATAATAATCAAGTTACGCCATCTGTTGTAAAACCGCACGAACTTATCCATAGACCTATTTAGATTAGATTAGATCAGATTAGACTAGATTAGATTAAAGTAGATTAGATTAGATTAGATTGGATTAGATTATTGGTCTATGAATAAGTTCGTGCGGTTTTTTTTCGAAATTTGAATTTCGGATCATTCCCATGGCTTTTAAACGCTTGGAAATGGTTGATTGATCAACTCCCAAAGTTTTTGCAACCTCTTCTTGCGTTTGAGCCGGATCTTGATCGAGCAATTCCTCCAATTCGGTATCCATGAACTTTGGCGGCGC
The DNA here is from genome assembly GCF_027943255.1 of Anastrepha obliqua. Classification (NCBI taxonomy): domain Eukaryota; kingdom Metazoa; phylum Arthropoda; class Insecta; order Diptera; family Tephritidae; genus Anastrepha; species Anastrepha obliqua. The sequence continues at coordinate 98,886 of NW_026562242.1, forward strand.
GGCCAAAATCACCACTTTTAAAACGTGCAACATGCTCACCATAAACTTCCACCAAGATACGATGACTTTCGGCTGCTTTTTTCTTCATATTAAAGAATTCCCCGCAAAAACACATTATTTGGCACGAAATTCGACATTTTCAAGTGTGGTAAAAATATTGTTGTTTACGCTTCAAATAAAAAACTTATACTGACGTTTGTGCCTTACGACAGTAGCTCTCCAATGAATGTTTGGAAATGTGGATCGATGGAATAATAATCAAGTTACGCCATCTGTTGTAAAACCGCACGAACTTATCCATAGACCTATAGATTAGATTAGATTAGATTAGATTAGATTAGATTAGATTAGACTAGATTAGATTAGATTAGATTAGATTAGATTAGATTAGATTAGATTAGATTAGATTAGATTAGATTAGATTAGATTAGATTAGATTAGATTAGATTAGATTAGATTAGATTAGATTAGATTAGATTAGATTAGATTAGATTAGATTAGATTAGATTAGATTAGATTAGATTAGATTAGATTAGATTAGATTAGATTAGATTAGATTAGATTAGATTAGATTAGATTAGATTAGATTAGATTAGATTAGATTAGATTAGATTAGATTAGATTAGATTAGATTAGATCAGATTAGACTAGATTAGATTAGATTAGATTAGATTAGATTAGATTAGATTAGATTAGATTAGATTAGATTAGATTAGATTAGATTAGATTAGATTAGATTAGATTAGATTAGATTAGATTAGATTAGATTAGATTAGATTAGATTAGATTAGATTAGATTAGATTAGATTAGATTAGATTAGATTAGATTAGATTAGATTAGATTAGATTAGATTAGATTAGATTAGATTAGATTAGATTAGATTAGATTAGATTAGATTAGATTAGATTAGATTAGATTAGATTAGATTAGATTAGATTAGATTAGATTAGATTAGATTAGATTAGATTAGATTAGATTAGATTAGATTAGATTAGATCAGATTAGACTAGATTAGATTAAACTAGATTAGATCAAATTAGATTAGATTAGATTAGATTGGAAATTGATGGTAAAACAACCACAAAATATCAGACAAAAGCCTCTCCGACTCGAACTTTTTTGAATAGTTTTGGCGATAAATGGTCCCATAACTCCGTCAGTTTTGGTCGGATTCTGATGAAACTTTGATTGTATGTTAGGTAAGACTCCCCCCTTTCCAAAAATGTACAAATCATGGCAATCGGTTGGAATAATAATCAAGTTACGCCATCTGTTGTAAAACCGCACGAACTTATCCATAGACCTATTTAGATTAGATTAGATCAGATTAGACTAGATTAGATTAAAGTAGATTAGATTAGATTAGATTGGATTAGATTATTGGTCTATGAATAAGTTCGTGCGGTTTTTTTTCGAAATTTGAATTTCGGATCATTCCCATGGCTTTTAAACGCTTGGAAATGGTTGATTGATCAACTCCCAAAGTTTTTGCAACCTCTTCTTGCGTTTGAGCCGGATCTTGATCGAGCAATTCCTCCAATTCGGTATCCATGAACTTTGGCGGCGCGGCCAAAATCACCACTTTTAAAACGTGCAAACCACTTCTGGCACGTTCGCTCAGCTAGAGCATGCTCACCATAAACTTCCACCAAGATACGATGACTTTCGGCTGCTTTTTTCTTCATATTAAAGAATTCCCCGCAAAAACACATTATTTGGCACGAAATTCGACATTTTCAAGTGTGGTAAAAATATTGTTGTTTACGCTTCAAATAAAAAACTTATACTGACGTTTGTGCCTTACGACAGTAGCTCTCCAATGAATGTTTGGAAATGTGGATCGATGGAATAATAATCAAGTTACGCCATCTGTTGTAAAACCGCACGAACTTATCCATAGACCTATAGATTAGATTAGATTAGATTAGATTAGATTAGATTAGATTAGATTAGATTAGATTAGATTAGATTAGATTAGATTAGATTAGATTAGATTAGATTAGATTATATTAGATTAGATTAGATTAGATTATATTAGATTAGATTAGATTAGATTAGATTAGATTAGATTAGATTAGATTAGATTAGATTAGATTAGATTAGATTAGATTAGATTAGATTAGATTAGATTAGATTAGATTAGATTAGATTAGATTAGATTAGATCAGATTAGACTAGATTAGATTAAACTAGATTAGATCAAATTAGATTAGATTAGATTAGATTGGAAATTGATGGTAAAACAACCACAAAATATCAGACAAAAGCCTCTCCGACTCGAACTTTTTTGAATAGTTTTGGCGATAAATGGTCCCATAACTCCGTCAGTTTTGGTCGGATTCTGATGAAACTTTGATTGTATGTTAGGTAAGACTCCCCCCTTTCCAAAAATGTACAAATCATGGCAATCGGTTGGAATAATAATCAAGTTACGCCATCTGTTGTAAAACCGCACGAACTTATCCATAGACCTATTTAGATTAGATTAGATCAGATTAGACTAGATTAGATTAAAGTAGATTAGATTAGATTAGATTGGATTAGATTATTGGTCTATGAATAAGTTCGTGCGGTTTTTTTTTCGAAATTTGAATTTCGGATCATTCCCATGGCTTTTAAACGCTTGGAAATGGTTGATTGATCAACTCCCAAAGTTTTTGCAACCTCTTCTTGCGTTTGAGCCGGATCTTGATCGAGCAATTCCTCCAATTCGGTATCCATGAACTTTGGCGGCGCGGCCAAAATCACCACTTTTAAAACGTGCAAACCACTTCTGGCACGTTCGCTCAGCTAGAGCATGCTCACCATAAACTTCCACCAAGATACGATGACTTTCGGCTGCTTTTTTCTTCATATTAAAGAATTCCCCGCAAAAACACATTATTTGGCACGAAATTCGACATTTTCAAGTGTGGTAAAAATATTGTTGTTTACGCTTCAAATAAAAAACTTATACTGACGTTTGTGCCTTACGACAGTAGCTCTCCAATGAATGTTTGGAAATGTGGATCGATGGAATAATAATCAAGTTACGCCATCTGTTGTAAAACCGCACGAACTTATCCATAGACCTATAGATTAGATTAGATTAGATTAGATTAGATTAGATTAGATTAGATTAGATTAGATTAGATTAGATTAGATTAGATTAGATTAGATTAGATTAGACTAGATTAGATTAGATTAGATTAGATTAGATTAGATTAGATTAGATTAGATTAGATTAGATTAGATTAGATTAGATTAGATTAGATTAGATTAGATTAGATTAGATTAGATTAGATTAGATTAGATTAGATTAGATTAGATTAGATTAGATTAGATTAGATTAGATTAGATTAGATTAGATTAGATTAGATTAGATTAGATTAGATTAGATTAGATTAGATTAGATTAGATTAGATTAGATTAGATCAGATTAGACTAGATTAGATTAGATTAGATTAGATTAGATTAGATTAGATTAGATTAGATTAGATTAGATTAGATTAGATTAGATTAGATTAGATTAGATTAGATTAGATTAGATTAGATTAGATTAGATTAGATTAGATTAGATTAGATTAGATTAGATTAGATTAGATTAGATTAGATTAGATTAGATTAGATTAGATTAGATTAGATTAGATTAGATTAGATTAGATTAGATTAGATTAGATTAGATTAGATTAGATTAGATTAGATTAGATTAGATTAGATTAGATTAGATTAGATTAGATTAGATTAGATTAGATTAGATTAGATTAGATCAGATTAGACTAGATTAGATTAAACTAGATTAGATCAAATTAGATTAGATTAGATTAGATTGGAAATTGATGGTAAAACAACCACAAAATATCAGACAAAAGCCTCTCCGACTCGAACTTTTTTGAATAGTTTTGGCGATAAATGGTCCCATAACTCCGTCAGTTTTGGTCGGATTCTGATGAAACTTTGATTGTATGTTAGGTAAGACTCCCCCCTTTCCAAAAATGTACAAATCATGGCAATCGGTTGGAATAATAATCAAGTTACGCCATCTGTTGTAAAACCGCACGAACTTATCCATAGACCTATTTAGATTAGATTAGATCAGATTAGACTAGATTAGATTAAAGTAGATTAGATTAGATTAGATTGGATTAGATTATTGGTCTATGAATAAGTTCGTGCGGTTTTTTTTCGAAATTTGAATTTCGGATCATTCCCATGGCTTTTAAACGCTTGGAAATGGTTGATTGATCAACTCCCAAAGTTTTTGCAACCTCTTCTTGCGTTTGAGCCGGATCTTGATCGAGCAATTCCTCCAATTCGGTATCCATGAACTTTGGCGGCGCGGCCAAAATCACCACTTTTAAAACGTGCAAACCACTTCTGGCACGTTCGCTCAGCTAGAGCATGCTCACCATAAACTTCCACCAAGATACGATGACTTTCGGCTGCTTTTTTCTTCATATTAAAGAATTCCCCGCAAAAACACATTATTTGGCACGAAATTCGACATTTTCAAGTGTGGTAAAAATATTGTTGTTTACGCTTCAAATAAAAAACTTATACTGACGTTTGTGCCTTACGACAGTAGCTCTCCAATGAATGTTTGGAAATGTGGATCGATGGAATAATAATCAAGTTACGCCATCTGTTGTAAAACCGCACGAACTTATCCATAGACCTATAGATTAGATTAGATTAGATTAGATCAGATTAGACTAGATTAGATTAGATTAGATTAGATTAGATTAGATTAGATTAGATTAGATTAGACTAGATTAGATTAGATTAGATTAGATTAGATTAGATTAGATTAGATTAGATTAGATTAGATTAGATTAGATTAGATTAGATTAGATTAGATTAGATTAGATTAGATTAGATTAGATTAGATTAGATTAGATTAGATTAGATTAGATTAGATTAGATTAGATTAGATTAGATTAGATTAGATTAGATTAGATTAGATTAGATTAGATTAGATTAGATTAGATTAGATTAGATTAGATTAGATTAGATTAGATTAGATTAGATTAGATTAGATTAGATCAGATTAGACTAGATTAGATTAGATTAGATTAGATTAGATTAGATTAGATTAGATTAGATTAGATTAGATTAGATTAGATTAGATTAGATTAGATTAGATTAGATTAGATTAGATTAGATTAGATTAGATTAGATTAGATTAGATTAGATTAGATTAGATTAGATTAGATTAGATTAGATTAGATTAGATTAGATTAGATTAGATTAGATTAGATTAGATTAGATTAGATTAGATTAGATTAGATTAGATTAGATTAGATTAGATTAGATTAGATTAGATTAGATCAGATTAGACTAGATTAGATTAAACTAGATTAGATCAAATTAGATTAGATTAGATTAGATTGGAAATTGATGGTAAAACAACCACAAAATATCAGACAAAAGCCTCTCCGACTCGAACTTTTTTGAATAGTTTTGGCGATAAATGGTCCCATAACTCCGTCAGTTTTGGTCGGATTCTGATGAAACTTTGATTGTATGTTAGGTAAGACTCCCCCCTTTCCAAAAATGTACAAATCATGGCAATCGGTTGGAATAATAATCAAGTTACGCCATCTGTTGTAAAACCGCACGAACTTATCCATAGACCTATTTAGATTAGATTAGATCAGATTAGACTAGATTAGATTAAAGTAGATTAGATTAGATTAGATTGGATTAGATTATTGGTCTATGAATAAGTTCGTGCGGTTTTTTTTCGAAATTTGAATTTCGGATCATTCCCATGGCTTTTAAACGCTTGGAAATGGTTGATTGATCAACTCCCAAAGTTTTTGCAACCTCTTCTTGCGTTTGAGCCGGATCTTGATCGAGCAATTCCTCCAATTCGGTATCCATGAACTTTGGCGGCGCGGCCAAAATCACCACTTTTAAAACGTGCAAACCACTTCTGGCACGTTCGCTCAGCTAGAGCATGCTCACCATAAACTTCCACCAAGATACGATGACTTTCGGCTGCTTTTTTCTTCATATTAAAGAATTCCCCGCAAAAACACATTATTTGGCACGAAATTCGACATTTTCAAGTGTGGTAAAAATATTGTTGTTTACGCTTCAAATAAAAAACTTATACTGACGTTTGTGCCTTACGACAGTAGCTCTCCAATGAATGTTTGGAAATGTGGATCGATGGAATAATAATCAAGTTACGCCATCTGTTGTAAAACCGCACGAACTTATCCATAGACCTATAGATTAGATTAGATTAGATTAGATCAGATTAGACTAGATTAGATTAGATTAGATTAGATTAGATTAGATTAGATTAGATTAGATTAGACTAGATTAGATTAGATTAGATTAGATTAGATTAGATTAGATTAGATTAGATTAGATTAGATTAGATTAGATTAGATTAGATTAGATTAGATTAGATTAGATTAGATTAGATTAGATTAGATTAGATTAGATTAGATTAGATTAGATTAGATTAGATTAGATTAGATTAGATTAGATTAGATTAGATTAGATTAGATTAGATTAGATTAGATTAGATTAGATTAGATTAGATTAGATTAGATTAGATTAGATTAGATTAGATTAGATTAGATTAGATTAGATTAGATTAGATTAGATTAGATCAGATTAGACTAGATTAGATTAGATTAGATTAGATTAGATTAGATTAGATTAGATTAGATTAGATTAGATTAGATTAGATTAGATTAGATTAGATTAGATTAGATTAGATTAGATTAGATTAGATTAGATTAGATTAGATTAGATTAGATTAGATTAGATTAGATTAGATTAGATTAGATTAGATTAGATTAGATTAGATTAGATTAGATTAGATTAGATTAGATTAGATTAGATTAGATCAGATTAGACTAGATTAGATTAAACTAGATTAGATCAAATTAGATTAGATTAGATTAGATTGGAAATTGATGGTAAAACAACCACAAAATATCAGACAAAAGCCTCTCCGACTCGAACTTTTTTGAATAGTTTTGGCGATAAATGGTCCCATAACTCCGTCAGTTTTGGTCGGATTCTGATGAAACTTTGATTGTATGTTAGGTAAGACTCCCCCCTTTCCAAAAATGTACAAATCATGGCAATCGGTTGGAATAATAATCAAGTTACGCCATCTGTTGTAAAACCGCACGAACTTATCCATAGACCTATTTAGATTAGATTAGATCAGATTAGACTAGATTAGATTAAAGTAGATTAGATTAGATTAGATTGGATTAGATTATTGGTCTATGAATAAGTTCGTGCGGTTTTTTTTCGAAATTTGAATTTCGGATCATTCCCATGGCTTTTAAACGCTTGGAAATGGTTGATTGATCAACTCCCAAAGTTTTTGCAACCTCTTCTTGCGTTTGAGCCGGATCTTGATCGAGCAATTCCTCCAATTCGGTATCCATGAACTTTGGCGGCGCGGCCAAAATCACCACTTTTAAAACGTGCAAACCACTTCTGGCACGTTCGCTCAGCTAGAGCATGCTCACCATAAACTTCCACCAAGATACGATGACTTTCGGCTGCTTTTTTCTTCATATTAAAGAATTCCCCGCAAAAACACATTATTTGGCACGAAATTCGACATTTTCAAGTGTGGTAAAAATATTGTTGTTTACGCTTCAAATAAAAAACTTATACTGACGTTTGTGCCTTACGACAGTAGCTCTCCAATGAATGTTTGGAAATGTGGATCGATGGAATAATAATCAAGTTACGCCATCTGTTGTAAAACCGCACGAACTTATCCATAGACCTATAGATTAGATTAGATTAGATTAGATCAGATTAGACTAGATTAGATTAGATTAGATTAGATTAGATTAGATTAGATTAGATTAGATTAGACTAGATTAGATTAGATTAGATTAGATTAGATTAGATTAGATTAGATTAGATTAGATTAGATTAGATTAGATTAGATTAGATTAGATTAGATTAGATTAGATTAGATTAGATTAGATTAGATTAGATTAGATTAGATTAGATTAGATTAGATTAGATTAGATTAGATTAGATTAGATTAGATTAGATTAGATCAGATTAGACTAGATTAGATTAGATTAGATTAGATTAGATTAGATTAGATTAGATTAGATTAGATTAGATTAGATTAGATTAGATTAGATTAGATTAGATTAGATTAGATTAGATTAGATTAGATTAGATTAGATTAGATTAGATTAGATTAGATTAGATTAGATTAGATTAGATTAGATTAGATTAGATTAGATTAGATTAGATTAGATTAGATTAGATTAGATTAGATTAGATTAGATTAGATTAGATTAGATTAGATTAGATTAGATTAGATTAGATTAGATTAGATTAGATTAGATTAGATTAGATTAGATTAGATTAGATTAGATTAGATTAGATTAGATTAGATTAGATTAGATTAGATTAGATTAGATTAGATTAGATTAGATCAGATTAGACTAGATTAGATTAAACTAGATTAGATCAAATTAGATTAGATTAGATTAGATTGGAAATTGATGGTAAAACAACCACAAAATATCAGACAAAAGCCTCTCCGACTCGAACTTTTTTGAATAGTTTTGGCGATAAATGGTCCCATAACTCCGTCAGTTTTGGTCGGATTCTGATGAAACTTTGATTGTATGTTAGGTAAGACTCCCCCCTTTCCAAAAATGTACAAATCATGGCAATCGGTTGGAATAATAATCAAGTTACGCCATCTGTTGTAAAACCGCACGAACTTATCCATAGACCTATTTAGATTAGATTAGATCAGATTAGACTAGATTAGATTAAAGTAGATTAGATTAGATTAGATTGGATTAGATTATTGGTCTATGAATAAGTTCGTGCGGTTTTTTTTCGAAATTTGAATTTCGGATCATTCCCATGGCTTTTAAACGCTTGGAAATGGTTGATTGATCAACTCCCAAAGTTTTTGCAACCTCTTCTTGCGTTTGAGCCGGATCTTGATCGAGCAATTCCTCCAATTCGGTATCCATGAACTTTGGCGGCGCGGCCAAAATCACCACTTTTAAAACGTGCAAACCACTTCTGGCACGTTCGCTCAGCTAGAGCATGCTCACCATAAACTTCCACCAAGATACGATGACTTTCGGCTGCTTTTTTCTTCATATTAAAGAATTCCCCGCAAAAACACATTATTTGGCACGAAATTCGACATTTTCAAGTGTGGTAAAAATATTGGTGTTTACGATTCAAATAAAAAACTTATACTGACGTTTGTGCCTTACGAGAGTAGCTCTCCAATCAATGTTTGGAAATGTGGATCGATGGAATAATAATCAAGTTACGCCATCTGTTGTAAAACCGCACGAACTTATCCATAGACCTATAGATTAGATTAGATTAGATTAGATCAGATTAGACTAGATTAGATTAGATTAGATTAGATTAGATTAGATTAGATTAGATTAGATTAGATTAGATTAGATTAGATTAGATTAGATTAGATTAGATTAGATTAGATTAGATTAGATTAGATTAGATTAGATTAGATTAGATTAGATTAGATTAGATTAGATTAGATTAGATTAGATTAGATTAGATTAGATTAGATTAGATTAGATTAGATTAGATTAGATTAGATTAGATTAGATTAGATTAGATTAGATTAGATTAGATCAGATTAGACTAGATTAGATTAGATTAGATTAGATTAGATTAGATTAGATTAGATTAGATTAGATTAGATTAGATTAGATTAGATTAGATTAGATTAGATTAGATTAGATTAGATTAGATTAGATTAGATTAGATTAGATTAGATTAGATTAGATTAGATTAGATTAGATTAGATTAGATTAGATTAGATTAGATTAGATTAGATTAGATTAGATTAGATTAGATTAGATCAGATTAGACTAGATTAGATTAAATTAGATTAGATTAGATTAGATTGGAAATTGATGGTAAAACAACCACAAAATATCAGACAAAAGCCTCTCCGACTCGAACTTTTTTGAATAGTTTTGGCGATAAATGGTCCCATAACTCCGTCAGTTTTGGTCGGATTTTGATGAAACTTTGATTGTATGTTAGGTAAGACTCCCCCCTTTCCAAAAATGTACAAATCATGGCAATCGGTTGGAATAATAATCAAGTTACGCCATCTGTTGTAAAACCGCACGAACTTATCCATAGACCTATTTAGATTAGATTAGATCAGATTAGACTAGATTAGATTAGATTAGATTAGATTAGATTAGATTAGATTAGATTAGATTAGATTAGATTAGATTAGATTAGATTAGATTAGATTATTGGTCTATGAATAAGTTCGTGCGGTTTTTTTTCGAAATTTGAATTTCGGATCATTCCCATGGCTTTTAAACGCTTGGAAATGGTTGATTGATCAACTCCCAAAGTTTTTGCAACCTCTTCTTGCGTTTGAGCCGGATCTTGATCGAGCAATTCCTCCAATTCGGTATCCATGAACTTTGGCGGCGCGGCCAAAATCACCACTTTTAAAACGTGCAAACCACTTCTGGCACGTTCGCTCAGCTAGAGCATGCTCACCATAAACTTCCACCAAGATACGATGACTTTCGGCTGCTTTTTTCTTCATATTAAAGAATTCCCCGCAAAAACACATTATTTGGCACGAAATTCGACATTTTCAAGTGTGGTAAAAATATTGTTGTTTACGCTTCAAATAAAAAACTTATACTGACGTTTGTGCCTTACGACAGTAGCTCTCCAATGAATGTTTGGAAATGTGGATCGATGGAATAATAATCAAGTTACGCCATCTGTTGTAAAACCGCACGAACTTATCCATAGACCTATAGATTAGATTAGATTAGATTAGATTAGATTAGATTAGATTAGATTAGATTAGATTAGATTAGATTAGATTAGATTAGATTAGATTAGATTATATTAGATTAGATTAGATTAGATTAGATTAGATTAGATTAGATTAGATTAGATTAGATTAGATTAGATTAGATTAGATTAGATTAGATTAGATCAGATTAGACTAGATTAGATTAGATTAGATTAGATTAGATTAGATTAGATTAGATTAGATTAGATTAGATTAGATTAGATTAGATTAGATTAGATTAGATTAGATTAGATTAGATTAGATTAGATTAGATTAGATTAGATTAGATTAGATTAGATTAGATTAGATTAGATTAGATTAGATTAGATTAGATTAGATTAGATTAGACTAGATTAGATTAGATTAGATTAGATTAGATTAGATTAGATTAGATTAGATTAGATTAGATTAGATTAGATTAGATTAGATTAGATTAGATTAGATTAGATTAGATTAGATTAGATTAGATTAGATTAGATTAGATTAGAAAAGCCTCTCCGACTCGAACTTTTTTGAATAGTTTTGGCGATAAATGGTCCCATAACTCCGTCAGTTTTGGTCGGATTTTGATGAAACTTTGATTGTATGTTAGGTAAGACTCCCCCCTTTCCAAAAATGTACAAATCATGGCAATCGGTTGGAATAATAATCAAGTTACGCCATCTGTTGTAAAACCGCACGAACTTATCCATAGACCTATTTAGATTAGATTAGATCAGATTAGACTAGATTAGATTAGATTAGATTAGATTAGATTAGATTAGATTAGATTAGATTAGATTAGATTAGATTAGATTAGATTAGATTATTGGTCTATGAATAAGTTCGTGCGGTTTTTTTTCGAAATTTGAATTTCGGATCATTCCCATGGCTTTTAAACGCTTGGAAATGGTTGATTGATCAACTCCCAAAGTTTTTGCAACCTCTTCTTGCGTTTGAGCCGGATCTTGATCGAGCAATTCCTCCAATTCGGTATCCATGAACTTTGGCGGCGCGGCCAAAATCACCACTTTTAAAACGTGCAAACCACTTCTGGCACGTTCGCTCAGCTAGAGCATGCTCACCATAAACTTCCACCAAGATACGATGACTTTCGGCTGCTTTTTTCTTCATATTAAAGAATTCCCCGCAAAAACACATTATTTGGCACGAAATTCGACATTTTCAAGTGTGGTAAAAATATTGTTGTTTACGCTTCAAATAAAAAACTTATACTGACGTTTGTGCCTTACGACAGTAGCTCTCCAATGAATGTTTGGAAATGTGGATCGATGGAATAATAATCAAGTTACGCCATCTGTTGTAAAACCGCACGAACTTATCCATAGACCTATAGATTAGATTAGATTAGATTAGATTAGATTAGATTAGATTAGATTAGATTAGATTAGATTAGATTAGATTAGATTAGATTAGATTAGATTATATTAGATTAGATTAGATTAGATTATATTAGATTAGATTAGATTAGATTAGATTAGATTAGATTAGATTAGATTAGATTAGATTAGATTAGATTAGATTAGATTAGATTAGATTAGATTAGATTAGATTAGATTAGATTAGATTAGATCAGATTAGACTAGATTAGATTAAACTAGATTAGATCAAATTAGATTAGATTAGATTAGATTGGAAATTGATGGTAAAACAACCACAAAATATCAGACAAAAGCCTCTCCGACTCGAACTTTTTTGAATAGTTTTGGCGATAAATGGTCCCATAACTCCGTCAGTTTTGGTCGGATTCTGATGAAACTTTGATTGTATGTTAGGTAAGACTCCCCCCTTTCCAAAAATGTACAAATCATGGCAATCGGTTGGAATAATAATCAAGTTACGCCATCTGTTGTAAAACCGCACGAACTTATCCATAGACCTATTTAGATTAGATTAGATCAGATTAGACTAGATTAGATTAAAGTAGATTAGATTAGATTAGATTGGATTAGATTATTGGTCTATGAATAAGTTCGTGCGGTTTTTTTTCGAAATTTGAATTTCGGATCATTCCCATGGCTTTTAAACGCTTGGAAATGGTTGATTGATCAACTCCCAAAGTTTTTGCAACCTCTTCTTGCGTTTGAGCCGGATCTTGATCGAGCAATTCCTCCAATTCGGTATCCATGAACTTTGGCGGCGCGGCCAAAATCACCACTTTTAAAACGTGCAAACCACTTCTGGCACGTTCGCTCAGCTAGAGCATGCTCACCATAAACTTCCACCAAGATACGATGACTTTCGGCTGCTTTTTTCTTCATATTAAAGAATTCCCCGCAAAAACACATTATTTGGCACGAAATTCGACATTTTCAAGTGTGGTAAAAATATTGTTGTTTACGCTTCAAATAAAAAACTTATACTGACGTTTGTGCCTTACGACAGTAGCTCTCCAATGAATGTTTGGAAATGTGGATCGATGGAATAATAATCAAGTTACGCCATCTGTTGTAAAACCGCACGAACTTATCCATAGACCTATAGATTAGATTAGATTAGATTAGATTAGATTAGATTAGATTAGATTAGATTAGATTAGATTAGATTAGATTAGATTAGATTAGATTAGATTAGATTAGATTAGATTAGATTAGATTAGATTAGATTAGATTAGATTAGATTAGATTAGATTAGATTAGATTAGATTAGATTAGATTAGATTAGATTAGATTAGATTAGATTAGATTAGATTAGATTAGATTAGATTAGATTAGATTAGATTAGATTAGATTAGATTAGATTAGATTAGATTAGATTAGATTAGATTAGATTAGATTAGATCAGATTAGACTAGATTAGATTAGATTAGATTAGATTAGATTAGATTAGATTAGATTAGATTAGATTAGATTAGATTAGATTAGATTAGATTAGATTAGATTAGATTAGATTAGATTAGATTAGATTAGATTAGATTAGATTAGATTAGATTAGATTAGATTAGATTAGATTAGATTAGATTAGATTAGATTAGATTAGATTAGATTAGATTAGATTAGATTAGATTAGATTAGATTAGATTAGATTAGATTAGATTAGATTAGATTAGATTAGATTAGATTAGATTAGATTAGATTAGATTAGATTAGATTAGATTAGATTAGATTAGATTAGATTAGATTAGATTAGATTAGATTAGATTAGATTAGATTAGATTAGATTAGATTAGATTAGATTAGATTAGATTAGATTAGATTAGATCAGATTAGACTAGATTAGATTAAACTAGATTAGATCAAATTAGATTAGATTAGATTAGATTGGAAATTGATGGTAAAACAACCACAAAATATCAGACAAAAGCCTCTCCGACTCGAACTTTTTTGAATAGTTTTGGCGATAAATGGTCCCATAACTCCGTCAGTTTTGGTCGGATTCTGATGAAACTTTGATTGTATGTTAGGTAAGACTCCCCCCTTTCCAAAAATGTACAAATCATGGCAATCGGTTGGAATAATAATCAAGTTACGCCATCTGTTGTAAAACCGCACGAACTTATCCATAGACCTATTTAGATTAGATTAGATCAGATTAGACTAGATTAGATTAAAGTAGATTAGATTAGATTAGATTGGATTAGATTATTGGTCTATGAATAAGTTCGTGCGGTTTTTTTTCGAAATTTGAATTTCGGATCATTCCCATGGCTTTTAAACGCTTGGAAATGGTTGATTGATCAACTCCCAAAGTTTTTGCAACCTCTTCTTGCGTTTGAGCCGGATCTTGATCGAGCAATTCCTCCAATTCGGTATCCATGAACTTTGGCGGCGCGGCCAAAATCACCACTTTTAAAACGTGCAAACCACTTCTGGCACGTTCGCTCAGCTAGAGCATGCTCACCATAAACTTCCACCAAGATACGATGACTTTCGGCTGCTTTTTTCTTCATATTAAAGAATTCCCCGCAAAAACACATTATTTGGCACGAAATTCGACATTTTCAAGTGTGGTAAAAATATTGGTGTTTACGATTCAAATAAAAAACTTATACTGACGTTTGTGCCTTACGAGAGTAGCTCTCCAATCAATGTTTGGAAATGTGGATCGATGGAATAATAATCAAGTTACGCCATCTGTTGTAAAACCGCACGAACTTATCCATAGACCTATAGATTAGATTAGATTAGATTAGATCAGATTAGACTAGATTAGATTAGATTAGATTAGATTAGATTAGATTAGATTAGATTAGATTAGATTAGATTAGATTAGATTAGATTAGATTAGATTAGATTAGATTAGATTAGATTAGATTAGATTAGATTAGATTAGATTAGATTAGATTAGATTAGATTAGATTAGATTAGATTAGATTAGATTAGATTAGATTAGATTAGATTAGATTAGATTAGATTAGATTAGATTAGATTAGATTAGATTAGATTAGATTAGATCAGATTAGACTAGATTAGATTAGATTAGATTAGATTAGATTAGATTAGATTAGATTAGATTAGATTAGATTAGATTAGATTAGATTAGATTAGATTAGATTAGATTAGATTAGATTAGATTAGATTAGATTAGATTAGATTAGATTAGATTAGATTAGATTAGATTAGATTAGATTAGATTAGATTAGATTAGATTAGATTAGATTAGATTAGATTAGATTAGATTAGATTAGATTAGATTAGATTAGATTAGATCAGATTAGACTAGATTAGATTAAATTAGATTAGATTAGATTAGATTGGAAATTGATGGTAAAACAACCACAAAATATCAGACAAAAGCCTCTCCGACTCGAACTTTTTTGAATAGTTTTGGCGATAAATGGTCCCATAACTCCGTCAGTTTTGGTCGGATTTTGATGAAACTTTGATTGTATGTTAGGTAAGACTCCCCCCTTTCCAAAAATGTACAAATCATGGCAATCGGTTGGAATAATAATCAAGTTACGCCATCTGTTGTAAAACCGCACGAACTTATCCATAGACCTATTTAGATTAGATTAGATCAGATTAGACTAGATTAGATTAGATTAGATTAGATTAGATTAGATTAGATTAGATTAGATTAGATTAGATTAGATTAGATTAGATTAGATTAGATTAGATTATTGGTCTATGAATAAGTTCGTGCGGTTTTTTTTCGAAATTTGAATTTCGGATCATTCCCATGGCTTTTAAACGCTTGGAAATGGTTGATTGATCAACTCCCAAAGTTTTTGCAACCTCTTCTTGCGTTTGAGCCGGATCTTGATCGAGCAATTCCTCCAATTCGGTATCCATGAACTTTGGCGGCGCGGCCAAAATCACCACTTTTAAAACGTGCAAACCACTTCTGGCACGTTCGCTCAGCTAGAGCATGCTCACCATAAACTTCCACCAAGATACGATGACTTTCGGCTGCTTTTTTCTTCATATTAAAGAATTCCCCGCAAAAACACATTATTTGGCACGAAATTCGACATTTTCAAGTGTGGTAAAAATATTGTTGTTTACGCTTCAAATAAAAAACTTATACTGACGTTTGTGCCTTACGACAGTAGCTCTCCAATGAATGTTTGGAAATGTGGATCGATGGAATAATAATCAAGTTACGCCATCTGTTGTAAAACCGCACGAACTTATCCATAGACCTATAGATTAGATTAGATTAGATTAGATTAGATTAGATTAGATTAGATTAGATTAGATTAGATTAGATTAGATTAGATTAGATTATATTAGATTAGATTAGATTAGATTATATTAGATTAGATTAGATTAGATTAGATTAGATTAGATTAGATTAGATTAGATTAGATTAGATTAGATTAGATTAGATTAGATTAGATTAGATTAGATTAGATTAGATTAGATTAGATTAGATTAGATTAGATCAGATTAGACTAGATTAGATTAAACTAGATTAGATCAAATTAGATTAGATTAGATTAGATTGGAAATTGATGGTAAAACAACCACAAAATATCAGACAAAAGCCTCTCCGACTCGAACTTTTTTGAATAGTTTTGGCGATAAATGGTCCCATAACTCCGTCAGTTTTGGTCGGATTCTGATGAAACTTTGATTGTATGTTAGGTAAGACTCCCCCCTTTCCAAAAATGTACAAATCATGGCAATCGGTTGGAATAATAATCAAGTTACGCCATCTGTTGTAAAACCGCACGAACTTATCCATAGACCTATTTAGATTAGATTAGATCAGATTAGACTAGATTAGATTAAAGTAGATTAGATTAGATTAGATTGGATTAGATTATTGGTCTATGAATAAGTTCGTGCGGTTTTTTTTTCGAAATTTGAATTTCGGATCATTCCCATGGCTTTTAAACGCTTGGAAATGGTTGATTGATCAACTCCCAAAGTTTTTGCAACCTCTTCTTGCGTTTGAGCCGGATCTTGATCGAGCAATTCCTCCAATTCGGTATCCATGAACTTTGGCGGCGCGGCCAAAATCACCACTTTTAAAACGTGCAAACCACTTCTGGCACGTTCGCTCAGCTAGAGCATGCTCACCATAAACTTCCACCAAGATACGATGACTTTCGGCTGCTTTTTTCTTCATATTAAAGAATTCCCCGCAAAAACACATTATTTGGCACGAAATTCGACATTTTCAAGTGTGGTAAAAATATTGTTGTTTACGCTTCAAATAAAAAACTTATACTGACGTTTGTGCCTTACGACAGTAGCTCTCCAATGAATGTTTGGAAATGTGGATCGATGGAATAATAATCAAGTTACGCCATCTGTTGTAAAACCGCACGAACTTATCCATAGACCTATAGATTAGATTAGATTAGATTAGATTAGATTAGATTAGATTAGATTAGATTAGATTAGATTAGATTAGATTAGATTAGATTAGATTAGATTAGATTAGATTAGATTATATTAGATTAGATTAGATTAGATTATATTAGATTAGATTAGATTAGATTAGATTAGATTAGATTAGATTAGATTAGATTAGATTAGATTAGATTAGATTAGATTAGATTAGATTAGATTAGATTAGATTAGATTAGATCAGATTAGACTAGATTAGATTAAACTAGATTAGATCAAATTAGATTAGATTAGATTAGATTGGAAATTGATGGTAAAACAACCACAAAATATCAGACAAAAGCCTCTCCGACTCGAACTTTTTTGAATAGTTTTGGCGATAAATGGTCCCATAACTCCGTCAGTTTTGGTCGGATTCTGATGAAACTTTGATTGTATGTTAGGTAAGACTCCCCCCTTTCCAAAAATGTACAAATCATGGCAATCGGTTGGAATAATAATCAAGTTACGCCATCTGTTGTAAAACCGCACGAACTTATCCATAGACCTATTTAGATTAGATTAGATCAGATTAGACTAGATTAGATTAAAGTAGATTAGATTAGATTAGATTGGATTAGATTATTGGTCTATGAATAAGTTCGTGCGGTTTTTTTTCGAAATTTGAATTTCGGATCATTCCCATGGCTTTTAAACGCTTGGAAATGGTTGATTGATCAACTCCCAAAGTTTTTGCAACCTCTTCTTGCGTTTGAGCCGGATCTTGATCGAGCAATTCCTCCAATTCGGTATCCATGAACTTTGGCGGCGCGGCCAAAATCACCACTTTTAAAACGTGCAAACCACTTCTGGCACGTTCGCTCAGCTAGAGCATGCTCACCATAAACTTCCACCAAGATACGATGACTTTCGGCTGCTTTTTTCTTCATATTAAAGAATTCCCCGCAAAAACACATTATTTGGCACGAAATTCGACATTTTCAAGTGTGGTAAAAATATTGTTGTTTACGCTTCAAATAAAAAACTTATACTGACGTTTGTGCCTTACGACAGTAGCTCTCCAATGAATGTTTGGAAATGTGGATCGATGGAATAATAATCAAGTTACGCCATCTGTTGTAAAACCGCACGAACTTATCCATAGACCTATAGATTAGATTAGATTAGATTAGATTAGATTAGATTAGATTAGATTAGATTAGATTAGATTAGATTAGATTAGATTAGATTAGATTAGATTAGATTAGATTAGATTATATTAGATTAGATTAGATTAGATTATATTAGATTAGATTAGATTAGATTAGATTAGATTAGATTAGATTAGATTAGATTAGATTAGATTAGATTAGATTAGATTAGATTAGATTAGATTAGATTAGATTAGATTAGATTAGATTAGATTAGATTAGATTAGATTAGATTAGATCAGATTAGACTAGATTAGATTAAACTAGATTAGATCAAATTAGATTAGATTAGATTAGATTGGAAATTGATGGTAAAACAACCACAAAATATCAGACAAAAGCCTCTCCGACTCGAACTTTTTTGAATAGTTTTGGCGATAAATGGTCCCATAACTCCGTCAGTTTTGGTCGGATTCTGATGAAACTTTGATTGTATGTTAGGTAAGACTCCCCCCTTTCCAAAAATGTACAAATCATGGCAATCGGTTGGAATAATAATCAAGTTACGCCATCTGTTGTAAAACCGCACGAACTTATCCATAGACCTATTTAGATTAGATTAGATCAGATTAGACTAGATTAGATTAGATTAGATTGGATTAGATTATTGGTCTATGAATAAGTTCGTGCGGTTTTTTTTCGAAATTTGAATTTCGGATCATTCCCATGGCTTTTAAACGCTTGGAAATGGTTGATTGATCAACTCCCAAAGTTTTTGCAACCTCTTCTTGCGTTTGAGCCGGATCTTGATCGAGCAATTCCTCCAATTCGGTATCCATGAACTTTGGCGGCGCGGCCAAAATCACCACTTTTAAAACGTGCAAACCACTTCTGGCACGTTCGCTCAGCTAGAGCATGCTCACCATAAACTTCCACCAAGATACGATGACTTTCGGCTGCTTTTTTCTTCATATTAAAGAATTCCCCGCAAAAACACATTATTTGGCACGAAATTCGACATTTTCAAGTGTGGTAAAAATATTGGTGTTTACGATTCAAATAAAAAACTTATACTGACGTTTGTGCCTTACGAGAGTAGCTCTCCAATGAATGTTTGGAAATGTGGATCGATGGAATAATAATCAAGTTACGCCATCTGTTGTAAAACCGCACGAACTTATCCATAGACCTATAGATTAGATTAGATTAGATTAGATCAGATTAGACTAGATTAGATTCGATTAGATTAGATTAGATTAGATTAGATTAGATTAGATTAGATTAGATTAGATTAGATTAGATTAGATTAGATTAGATTAGATTAGATTAGATTAGATTAGATTAGATTAGATTAGATTAGATTAGATTAGATTAGATTAGATTAGATTAGATTAGATTAGATTAGATTAGATTAGATTAGATTAGATTAGATTAGATTAGATTAGATTAGATTAGATTAGATTAGATTAGATTAGATTAGATTAGATTAGATTAGATTAGATTAGATTAGATTAGATTAGATTAGATTAGATTAGATCAGATTAGACTAGATTAGATTAAATTAGATTAGATTAGATTAGATTGGAAATTGATGGTAAAACAACCACAAAATATCAGACAAAAGCCTCTCCGACTCGAACTTTTTTGAATAGTTTTGGCGATAAATGGTCCCATAACTCCGTCAGTTTTGGTCGGATTTTGATGAAACTTTGATTGTATGTTAGGTAAGACTCCCCCCTTTCCAAAAATGTACAAATCATGGCAATCGGTTGGAATAATAATCAAGTTACGCCATCTGTTGTAAAACCGCACGAACTTATCCATAGACCTATTTAGATTAGATTAGATCAGATTAGACTAGATTAGATTAGATTAGATTAGATTAGATTAGATTAGATTAGATTAGATTAGATTAGATTAGATTAGATTATTGGTCTATGAATAAGTTCGTGCGGTTTTTTTTCGAAATTTGAATTTCGGATCATTCCCATGGCTTTTAAACGTTTGGAAATGGTTGATTGATCAACTCCCAAAGTTTTTGCAACCTCTTCTTGCGTTTGAGCCGGATCTTGATCGAGCAATTCCTCCAATTCGGTATCCATGAACTTTGGCGGCGCGGCCAAAATCACCACTTTTAAAACGTGCAAACCACTTCTGGCACGTTCGCTCAGCTAGAGCATGCTCACCATAAACTTCCACCAAGATACGATGACTTTCGGCTGCTTTTTTCTTCATATTAAAGAATTCCCCGCAAAAACACATTATTTGGCACGAAATTCGACATTTTCAAGTGTGGTAAAAATATTGGTGTTTACGATTCAAATAAAAAACTTATACTGACGTTTGTGCCTTACGAGAGTAGCTCTCCAATGAATGTTTGGAAATGTGGATCGATGGAATAATAATCAAGTTACGCCATCTGTTGTAAAACCGCACGAACTTATCCATAGACCTATAGATTAGATTAGATTAGATTAGATCAGATTAGACTAGATTAGATTAGATTAGATTAGAATAGATTAGATTAGATTAGATTAGATTAGATTAGATTAGATTAGATTAGATTAGATTAGATTAGATTAGATTAGATTAGATTAGATTAGATTAGATTAGATTAGATTAGATTAGATTAGATTAGATTAGATTAGATTAGATTAGATTAGATCAGATTAGACTAGATTAGATTAAATTAGATTAGATTAGATTAGATTGGAAATTGATGGTAAAACAACCACAAAATATCAGACAAAAGCCTCTCCGACTCGAACTTTTTTGAATAGTTTTGGCGATAAATGGTCCCATAACTCCGTCAGTTTTGGTCGGATTTTGATGAAACTTTGATTGTATGTTAGGTAAGACTCCCCCCTTTCCAAAAATGTACAAATCATGGCAATCGGTTGGAATAATAATCAAGTTACGCCATCTGTTGTAAAACCGCACGAACTTATCCATAGACCTATTTAGATTAGATTAGATCAGATTAGACTAGATTAGATTAGATTAGATTAGATTAGATTAGATTAGATTAGATTAGATTAGATTAGATTAGATTAGATTAGATTAGATTAGATTAGATTATTGGTCTATGAATAAGTTCGTGCGGTTTTTTTTCGAAATTTGAATTTCGGATCATTCCCATGGCTTTTAAACGTTTGGAAATGGTTGATTGATCAACTCCCAAAGTTTTTGCAAACTCTTCTTGCGTTTGAGCCGGATCTTGATCGAGCAATTCCTCCAATTCGGTATCCATGAACTTTGGCGGCGCGGCCAAAATCACCACTTTTAAAACGTGCAAACCACTTCTGGCACGTTCGCTCAGCTAGAGCATGCTCACCATAAACTTCCACCAAGATACGATGACTTTCGGCTGCTTTTTTCTTCATATTAAAGAATTCCCCGCAAAAACACATTATTTGGCACGAAATTCGACATTTTCAAGTGTGGTAAAAATATTGGTGTTTACGATTCAAATAAAAAACTTATACTGACGTTTGTGCCTTACGAGAGTAGCTCTCCAATGAATGTTTGGAAATGTGGATCGATGGAATAATAATCAAGTTACGCCATCTGTTGTAAAACCGCACGAACTTATCCATAGACCTATAGATTAGATTAGATTAGATTAGATCAGATTAGACTAGATTAGATTAGATTAGATTAGAATAGATTAGATTAGATTAGATTAGATTAGATTAGATTAGATTAGATTAGATTAGATTAGATTAGATTAGATTAGATTAGATTAGATTAGATTAGATTAGATTAGATTAGATTAGATTAGATTAGATTAGATTAGATTAGATTAGATTAGATTAGATTAGATTAGATTAGATTAGATTAGATTAGATTAGATTAGATTAGATCAGATTAGACTAGATTAGATTAAATTAGATTAGATTAGATTAGATTGGAAATTGATGGTAAAACAACCACAAAATATCAGACAAAAGCCTCTCCGACTCGAACTTTTTTGAATAGTTTTGGCCATAAATGGTCCCATAACTCCGTCAGTTTTGGTCGGATTTTGATGAAACTTTGATTGTATGTTAGGTAAGACTCCCCCCTTTCCAAAAATGTACAAATCATGGCAATCGGTTGGAATAATAATCAAGTTACGCCATCTGTTGTAAAACCGCACGAACTTATCCATAGACCTATTTAGATTAGATTAGATCAGATTAGACTAGATTAGATTAGATTAGATTAGATTAGATTAGATTAGATTAGATTAGATTAGATTAGATTATTGGTCTATGAATAAGTTCGTGCGGTTTTTTTTCGAAATTTGAATTTCGGATCATTCCCATGGCTTTTAAACGTTTGGAAATGGTTGATTGATCAACTCCCAAAGTTTTTGCAACCTCTTCTTGCGTTTGAGCCGGATCTTGATCGAGCAATTCCTCCAATTCGGTATCCATGAACTTTGGCGGCGCGGCCAAAATCACCACTTTTAAAGCGTGCAAACCACTTCTGGCACGTTCGCTCAGCTAGAGCATGCTCACCATAAACTTCCACCAAGATACGATGACTTTCGGCTGCTTTTTTCTTCATATTAAAGAATTCCCCGCAAAAACACATTATTTGGCACGAAATTCGACATTTTCAAGTGTGGTAAAAATATTGGTGTTTACGATTCAAATAAAAAACTTATACTGACGTTTGTGCCTTACGACAGTAGCTCTCCAATGAATGTTTGGAAATGTGGATCGATGGAATAATAATCAAGTTACGCCATCTGTTGTAAAACCGCACGAACTTATCCATAGACCTATAGATTAGATTAGATTAGATTAGATTAGATTAGATTAGATTAGATTAGATTAGATTAGATTAGATTAGATTAGATTAGATTAGATTAGATTATATTAGATTAGATTAGATTAGATTATATTAGATTAGATTAGATTAGATTAGATTAGATTAGATTAGATTAGATTAGATTAGATTAGATTAGATTAGATTAGATTAGATTAGATTAGATTAGATTAGATTAGATTAGATTAGATTAGATTAGATTAGATTAGATTAGATTAGATTAGATTAGATTAGATTAGATTATATTAGATTAGATTAGATTAGATTATATTAGATTAGATTAGATTAGATTAGATTAGATTAGATTAGATTAGATTAGATTAGATTAGATTAGATTAGATTAGATTAGATTAGATTAGATTAGATTAGATTAGATTAGATTAGATTAGATTAGATTAGATTAGATCAGATTAGACTAGATTAGATTAAACTAGATTAGATCAAATTAGATTAGATTAGATTAGATTGGAAATTGATGGTAAAACAACCACAAAATATCAGACAAAAGCCTCTCCGACTCGAACTTTTTTGAATAGTTTTGGCGATAAATGGTCCCATAACTCCGTCAGTTTTGGTCGGATTCTGATGAAACTTTGATTGTATGTTAGGTAAGACTCCCCCCTTTCCAAAAATGTACAAATCATGGCAATCGGTTGGAATAATAATCAAGTTACGCCATCTGTTGTAAAACCGCACGAACTTATCCATAGACCTATTTAGATTAGATTAGATCAGATTAGACTAGATTAGATTAAAGTAGATTAGATTAGATTAGATTGGATTAGATTATTGGTCTATGAATAAGTTCGTGCGGTTTTTTTTCGAAATTTGAATTTCGGATCATTCCCATGGCTTTTAAACGCTTGGAAATGGTTGATTGATCAACTCCCAAAGTTTTTGCAACCTCTTCTTGCGTTTGAGCCGGATCTTGATCGAGCAATTCCTCCAATTCGGTATCCATGAACTTTGGCGGCGCGGCCAAAATCACCACTTTTAAAACGTGCAAACCACTTCTGGCACGTTCGCTCAGCTAGAGCATGCTCACCATAAACTTCCACCAAGATACGATGACTTTCGGCTGCTTTTTTCTTCATATTAAAGAATTCCCCGCAAAAACACATTATTTGGCACGAAATTCGACATTTTCAAGTGTGGTAAAAATATTGGTGTTTACGATTCAAATAAAAAACTTATACTGACGTTTGTGCCTTACGAGAGTAGCTCTCCAATGAATGTTTGGAAATGTGGATCGATGGAATAATAATCAAGTTACGCCATCTGTTGTAAAACCGCACGAACTTATCCATAGACCTATAGATTAGATTAGATTAGATTAGATCAGATTAGACTAGATTAGATTCGATTAGATTAGATTAGATTAGATTAGATTAGATTAGATTAGATTAGATTAGATTAGATTAGATTAGATTAGATTAGATTAGATTAGATTAGATTAGATTAGATTAGATTAGATTAGATTAGATTAGATTAGATTAGATTAGATTAGATTAGATTAGATTAGATTAGATTAGATTAGATTAGATTAGATTAGATTAGATTAGATTAGATTAGATTAGATTAGATTAGATCAGATTAGACTAGATTAGATTAAATTAGATTAGATTAGATTAGATTGGAAATTGATGGTAAAACAACCACAAAATATCAGACAAAAGCCTCTCCGACTCGAACTTTTTTGAATAGTTTTGGCGATAAATGGTCCCATAACTCCGTCAGTTTTGGTCGGATTTTGATGAAACTTTGATTGTATGTTAGGTAAGACTCCCCCCTTTCCAAAAATGTACAAATCATGGCAATCGGTTGGAATAATAATCAAGTTACGCCATCTGTTGTAAAACCGCACGAACTTATCCATAGACCTATTTAGATTAGATTAGATCAGATTAGACTAGATTAGATTAGATTAGATTAGATTAGATTAGATTAGATTAGATTAGATTAGATTAGATTAGATTAGATTAGATTATTGGTCTATGAATAAGTTCGTGCGGTTTTTTTCGAAATTTGAATTTCGGATCATTCCCATGGCTTTTAAACGTTTGGAAATGGTTGATTGATCAACTCCCAAAGTTTTTGCAACCTCTTCTTGCGTTTGAGCCGGATCTTGATCGAGCAATTCCTCCAATTCGGTATCCATGAACTTTGGCGGCGCGGCCAAAATCACCACTTTTAAAACGTGCAAACCACTTCTGGCACGTTCGCTCAGCTAGAGCATGCTCACCATAAACTTCCACCAAGATACGATGACTTTCGGCTGCTTTTTTCTTCATATTAAAGAATTCCCCGCAAAAACACATTATTTGGCACGAAATTCGACATTTTCAAGTGTGGTAAAAATATTGGTGTTTACGATTCAAATAAAAAACTTATACTGACGTTTGTGCCTTACGAGAGTAGCTCTCCAATGAATGTTTGGAAATGTGGATCGATGGAATAATAATCAAGTTACGCCATCTGTTGTAAAACCGCACGAACTTATCCATAGACCTATAGATTAGATTAGATTAGATTAGATCAGATTAGACTAGATTAGATTAGATTAGATTAGAATAGATTAGATTAGATTAGATTAGATTAGATTAGATTAGATTAGATTAGATTAGATTAGATTAGATTAGATTAGATTAGATTAGATTAGATTAGATTAGATTAGATTAGATTAGATTAGATTAGATTAGATTAGATTAGATTAGATTAGATTAGATTAGATTAGATTAGATTAGATTAGATTAGATTAGATTAGATTAGATCAGATTAGACTAGATTAGATTAAATTAGATTAGATTAGATTAGATTGGAAATTGATGGTAAAACAACCACAAAATATCAGACAAAAGCCTCTCCGACTCGAACTTTTTTGAATAGTTTTGGCGATAAATGGTCCCATAACTCCGTCAGTTTTGGTCGGATTTTGATGAAACTTTGATTGTATGTTAGGTAAGACTCCCCCCTTTCCAAAAATGTACAAATCATGGCAATCGGTTGGAATAATAATCAAGTTACGCCATCTGTTGTAAAACCGCACGAACTTATCCATAGACCTATTTAGATTAGATTAGATCAGATTAGACTAGATTAGATTAGATTAGATTAGATTAGATTAGATTAGATTAGATTAGATTAGATTAGATTAGATTAGATTAGATTAGATTAGATTAGATTATTGGTCTATGAATAAGTTCGTGCGGTTTTTTTTCGAAATTTGAATTTCGGATCATTCCCATGGCTTTTAAACGTTTGGAAATGGTTGATTGATCAACTCCCAAAGTTTTTGCAAACTCTTCTTGCGTTTGAGCCGGATCTTGATCGAGCAATTCCTCCAATTCGGTATCCATGAACTTTGGCGGCGCGGCCAAAATCACCACTTTTAAAACGTGCAAACCACTTCTGGCACGTTCGCTCAGCTAGAGCATGCTCACCATAAACTTCCACCAAGATACGATGACTTTCGGCTGCTTTTTTCTTCATATTAAAGAATTCCCCGCAAAAACACATTATTTGGCACGAAATTCGACATTTTCAAGTGTGGTAAAAATATTGGTGTTTACGATTCAAATAAAAAACTTATACTGACGTTTGTGCCTTACGAGAGTAGCTCTCCAATGAATGTTTGGAAATGTGGATCGATGGAATAATAATCAAGTTACGCCATCTGTTGTAAAACCGCACGAACTTATCCATAGACCTATAGATTAGATTAGATTAGATTAGATCAGATTAGACTAGATTAGATTAGATTAGATTAGAATAGATTAGATTAGATTAGATTAGATTAGATTAGATTAGATTAGATTAGATTAGATTAGATTAGATTAGATTAGATTAGATTAGATTAGATTAGATTAGATTAGATTAGATTAGATTAGATTAGATTAGATTAGATTAGATTAGATTAGATTAGATTAGATTAGATTAGATTAGATTAGATTAGATTAGATTAGATTAGATTAGATTAGATCAGATTAGACTAGATTAGATTAAATTAGATTAGATTAGATTAGATTGGAAATTGATGGTAAAACAACCACAAAATATCAGACAAAAGCCTCTCCGACTCGAACTTTTTTGAATAGTTTTGGCCATAAATGGTCCCATAACTCCGTCAGTTTTGGTCGGATTTTGATGAAACTTTGATTGTATGTTAGGTAAGACTCCCCCCTTTCCAAAAATGTACAAATCATGGCAATCGGTTGGAATAATAATCAAGTTACGCCATCTGTTGTAAAACCGCACGAACTTATCCATAGACCTATTTAGATTAGATTAGATCAGATTAGACTAGATTAGATTAGATTAGATTAGATTAGATTAGATTAGATTAGATTAGATTAGATTAGATTAGATTAGATTAGATTAGATTAGATTATTGGTCTATGAATAAGTTCGTGCGGTTTTTTTTCGAAATTTGAATTTCGGATCATTCCCATGGCTTTTAAACGTTTGGAAATGGTTGATTGATCAACTCCCAAAGTTTTTGCAACCTCTTCTTGCGTTTGAGCCGGATCTTGATCGAGCAATTCCTCCAATTCGGTATCCATGAACTTTGGCGGCGCGGCCAAAATCACCACTTTTAAAGCGTGCAAACCACTTCTGGCACGTTCGCTCAGCTAGAGCATGCTCACCATAAACTTCCACCAAGATACGATGACTTTCGGCTGCTTTTTTCTTCATATTAAAGAATTCCCCGCAAAAACACATTATTTGGCACGAAATTCGACATTTTCAAGTGTGGTAAAAATATTGGTGTTTACGATTCAAATAAAAAACTTATACTGACGTTTGTGCCTTACGACAGTAGCTCTCCAATGAATGTTTGGAAATGTGGATCGATGGAATAATAATCAAGTTACGCCATCTGTTGTAAAACCGCACGAACTTATCCATAGACCTATAGATTAGATTAGATTAGATTAGATTAGATTAGATTAGATTAGATTAGATTAGATTAGATTAGATTAGATTAGATTAGATTAGATTAGATTAGATTAGATTAGATTAGATTAGATTAGATTAGATTAGATTAGATTAGATTAGATTAGATTAGATTAGATTAGATTAGATTAGATTAGATCAGATTAGACTAGATTAGATTAAACTAGATTAGATCAAATTAGATTAGATTAGATTAGATTGGAAATTGATGGTAAAACAACCACAAAATATCAGACAAAAGCCTCTCCGACTCGAACTTTTTTGAATAGTTTTGGCGATAAATGGTCCCATAACTCCGTCAGTTTTGGTCGGATTCTGATGAAACTTTGATTGTATGTTAGGTAAGACTCCCCCCTTTCCAAAAATGTACAAATCATGGCAATCGGTTGGAATAATAATCAAGTTACGCCATCTGTTGTAAAACCGCACGAACTTATCCATAGACCTATTTAGATTAGATTAGATCAGATTAGACTAGATTAGATTAAACTAGATTAGATTAGATTAGATTGGATTAGATTATTGGTCTATGAATAAGTTCGTGCGGTTTTTTTTTCGAAATTTGAATTTCGGATCATTCCCATGGCTTTTAAACGCTTGGAAATGGTTGATTGATCAACTCCCAAAGTTTTTGCAACCTCTTCTTGCGTTTGAGCCGGATCTTGATCGAGCAATTCCTCCAATTCGGTATCCATGAACTTTGGCGGCGCGGCCAAAATCACCACTTTTAAAACGTGCAAACCACTTCTGGCACGTTCGCTCAGCTAGAGCATGCTCACCATAAACTTCCACCAAGATACGATGACTTTCGGCTGCTTTTTTCTTCATATTAAAGAATTCCCCGCAAAAACACATTATTTGGCACGAAATTCGACATTTTCAAGTGTGGTAAAAATATTGGTGTTTACGATTCAAATAAAAAACTTATACTGACGTTTGTGCCTTACGAGAGTAGCTCTCCAATGAATGTTTGGAAATGTGGATCGATGGAATAATAATCAAGTTACGCCATCTGTTGTAAAACCGCACGAACTTATCCATAGACCTATAGATTAGATTAGATTAGATTAGATCAGATTAGACTAGATTAGATTAGATTAGATTAGATTAGATTAGATTAGATTAGATTAGATTAGATTAGATTAGATTAGATTAGATTAGACTAGATTAGATTAGATTAGATTAGATTAGATTAGATTAGATTAGATTAGATTAGATTAGATTAGATTAGATTAGATTAGATTAGATTAGATTAGATTAGATTAGATTAGATTAGATTAGATTAGATTAGATTAGATTAGATTAGATTAGATTAGATTAGATTAGATTAGATTAGATTAGATCAGATTAGACTAGATTAGATTAGATTAGATTAGATTAGATTAGATTAGATTAGATTAGATTAGATTAGATTAGATTAGATTAGATTAGATTAGATTAGATTAGATTAGATTAGATTAGATTAGATTAGATTAGATTAGATTAGATTAGATTAGATTAGATTAGATTAGATTAGATTAGATTAGATTAGATTAGATTAGATTAGATTAGATTAGATTAGATTAGATTAGATTAGATTAGATCAGATTAGACTAGATTAGATTAAATTAGATTAGATTAGATTAGATTGGAAATTGATGGTAAAACAACCACAAAATATCAGACAAAAGCCTCTCCGACTCGAACTTTTTTGAATAGTTTTGGCGATAAATGGTCCCATAACTCCGTCAGTTTTGGTCGGATTTTGATGAAACTTTGATTGTATGTTAGGTAAGACTCCCCCCTTTCCAAAAATGTACAAATCATGGCAATCGGTTGGAATAATAATCAAGTTACGCCATCTGTTGTAAAACCGCACGAACTTATCCATAGACCTATTTAGATTAGATTAGATCAGATTAGACTAGATTAGATTAGATTAGATTAGATTAGATTAGATTAGATTAGATTAGATTAGATTAGATTAGATTAGATTAGATTATTGGTCTATGAATAAGTTCGTGCGGTTTTTTTTCGAAATTTGAATTTCGGATCATTCCCATGGCTTTTAAACGTTTGGAAATGGTTGATTGATCAACTCCCAAAGTTTTTGCAACCTCTTCTTGCGTTTGAGCCGGATCTTGATCGAGCAATTCCTCCAATTCGGTATCCATGAACTTTGGCGGCGCGGCCAAAATCACCACTTTTAAAACGTGCAAACCACTTCTGGCACGTTCGCTCAGCTAGAGCATGCTCACCATAAACTTCCACCAAGATACGATGACTTTCGGCTGCTTTTTTCTTCATATTAAAGAATTCCCCGCAAAAACACATTATTTGGCACGAAATTCGACATTTTCAAGTGTGGTAAAAATATTGGTGTTTACGATTCAAATAAAAAACTTATACTGACGTTTGTGCCTTACGAGAGTAGCTCTCCAATGAATGTTTGGAAATGTGGATCGATGGAATAATAATCAAGTTACGCCATCTGTTGTAAAACCGCACGAACTTATCCATAGACCTATAGATTAGATTAGATTAGATTAGATCAGATTAGACTAGATTAGATTAGATTAGATTAGAATAGATTAGATTAGATTAGATTAGATTAGATTAGATTAGATTAGATTAGATTAGATTAGATTAGATTAGATTAGATTAGATTAGATTAGATTAGATTAGATTAGATTAGATTAGATTAGATTAGATTAGATTAGATTAGATTAGATTAGATTAGATTAGATTAGATTAGATTAGATTAGATTAGATTAGATTAGATTAGATTAGATTAGATTAGATTAGATTAGATTAGATCAGATTAGACTAGATTAGATTAAATTAGATTAGATTAGATTAGATTGGAAATTGATGGTAAAACAACCACAAAATATCAGACAAAAGCCTCTCCGACTCGAACTTTTTTGAATAGTTTTGGCCATAAATGGTCCCATAACTCCGTCAGTTTTGGTCGGATTTTGATGAAACTTTGATTGTATGTTAGGTAAGACTCCCCCCTTTCCAAAAATGTACAAATCATGGCAATCGGTTGGAATAATAATCAAGTTACGCCATCTGTTGTAAAACCGCACGAACTTATCCATAGACCT
Organism: Anastrepha obliqua; assembly: GCF_027943255.1. Classification (NCBI taxonomy): domain Eukaryota; kingdom Metazoa; phylum Arthropoda; class Insecta; order Diptera; family Tephritidae; genus Anastrepha; species Anastrepha obliqua. Next base: position 130,439 of record NW_026562242.1, read on the forward strand.
ATTTAGATTAGATTAGATCAGATTAGACTAGATTAGATTAGATTAGATTAGATTAGATTAGATTAGATTAGATTAGATTAGATTAGATTAGATTAGATTATTGGTCTATGAATAAGTTCGTGCGGTTTTTTTTCGAAATTTGAATTTCGGATCATTCCCATGGCTTTTAAACGCTTGGAAATGGTTGATTGATCAACTCCCAAAGTTTTTGCAACCTCTTCTTGCGTTTGAGCCGGATCTTGATCGAGCAATTCCTCCAATTCGGTATCCATGAACTTTGGCGGCGCGGCCAAAATCACCACTTTTAAAACGTGCAAACCACTTCTGGCACGTTCGCTCAGCTAGAGCATGCTCACCATAAACTTCCACCAAGATACGATGACTTTCGGCTGCTTTTTTCTTCATATTAAAGAATTCCCCGCAAAAACACATTATTTGGCACGAAATTCGACATTTTCAAGTGTGGTAAAAATATTGGTGTTTACGATTCAAATAAAAAACTTATACTGACGTTTGTGCCTTACGACAGTAGCTCTCCAATGAATGTTTGGAAATGTGGATCGATGGAATAATAATCAAGTTACGCCATCTGTTGTAAAACCGCACGAACTTATCCATAGACCTATAGATTAGATTAGATTAGATTAGATTAGATTAGATTAGATTAGATTAGATTAGATTAGATTAGATTAGATTAGATTAGATTAGATTAGATTAGATTAGATTAGATTAGATTAGATTAGATTAGATTAGATTAGATTAGATTAGATTAGATTAGATTAGATTAGATTAGATTAGATTAGATTAGATTAGATTAGATTAGATTAGATTAGATTAGATCAGATTAGACTAGATTAGATTAAACTAGATTAGATCAAATTAGATTAGATTAGATTAGATTGGAAATTGATGGTAAAACAACCACAAAATATCAGACAAAAGCCTCTCCGACTCGAACTTTTTTGAATAGTTTTGGCGATAAATGGTCCCATAACTCCGTCAGTTTTGGTCGGATTCTGATGAAACTTTGATTGTATGTTAGGTAAGACTCCCCCCTTTCCAAAAATGTACAAATCATGGCAATCGGTTGGAATAATAATCAAGTTACGCCATCTGTTGTAAAACCGCACGAACTTATCCATAGACCTATTTAGATTAGATTAGATCAGATTAGACTAGATTAGATTAAACTAGATTAGATTAGATTAGATTGGATTAGATTATTGGTCTATGAATAAGTTCGTGCGGTTTTTTTTCGAAATTTGAATTTCGGATCATTCCCATGGCTTTTAAACGCTTGGAAATGGTTGATTGATCAACTCCCAAAGTTTTTGCAACCTCTTCTTGCGTTTGAGCCGGATCTTGATCGAGCAATTCCTCCAATTCGGTATCCATGAACTTTGGCGGCGCGGCCAAAATCACCACTTTTAAAACGTGCAAACCACTTCTGGCACGTTCGCTCAGCTAGAGCATGCTCACCATAAACTTCCACCAAGATACGATGACTTTCGGCTGCTTTTTTCTTCATATTAAAGAATTCCCCGCAAAAACACATTATTTGGCACGAAATTCGACATTTTCAAGTGTGGTAAAAATATTGGTGTTTACGATTCAAATAAAAAACTTATACTGACGTTTGTGCCTTACGAGAGTAGCTCTCCAATGAATGTTTGGAAATGTGGATCGATGGAATAATAATCAAGTTACGCCATCTGTTGTAAAACCGCACGAACTTATCCATAGACCTATAGATTAGATTAGATTAGATTAGATCAGATTAGACTAGATTAGATTAGATTAGATTAGATTAGATTAGATTAGATTAGATTAGATTAGATTAGATTAGACTAGATTAGATTAGATTAGATTAGATTAGATTAGATTAGATTAGATTAGATTAGATTAGATTAGATTAGATTAGATTAGATTAGATTAGATTAGATTAGATTAGATTAGATTAGATTAGATTAGATTAGATTAGATTAGATTAGATTAGATTAGATCAGATTAGACTAGATTAGATTAGATTAGATTAGATTAGATTAGATTAGATTAGATTAGATTAGATTAGATTAGATTAGATTAGATTAGATTAGATTAGATTAGATTAGATTAGATTAGATTAGATTAGATTAGATTAGATTAGATTAGATTAGATTAGATTAGATTAGATTAGATTAGATTAGATTAGATTAGATTAGATTAGATTAGATTAGATTAGATTAGATTAGATTAGATTAGATTAGATTAGATTAGATTAGATTAGATTAGATTAGATTAGATTAGATTAGATTAGATCAGATTAGACTAGATTAGATTAGATTAGATTAGATTAGATTAGATTAGATTAGATTAGATTAGATTAGATTAGATTAGATTAGATTAGATTAGATTAGATTAGATTAGATTAGATTAGATTAGATTAGATTAGATTAGATTAGATTAGATTAGATTAGATTAGATTAGATTAGATTAGATTAGATTAGATTAGATTAGATTAGATTAGATTAGATTAGATTAGATTAGATTAGATTAGATTAGATTAGATTAGATTAGATTAGATCAGATTAGACTAGATTAGATTAAATTAGATTAGATTAGATTAGATTGGAAATTGATGGTAAAACAACCACAAAATATCAGACAAAAGCCTCTCCGACTCGAACTTTTTTGAATAGTTTTGGCGATAAATGGTCCCATAACTCCGTCAGTTTTGGTCGGATTTTGATGAAACTTTGATTGTATGTTAGGTAAGACTCCCCCCTTTCCAAAAATGTACAAATCATGGCAATCGGTTGGAATAATAATCAAGTTACGCCATCTGTTGTAAAACCGCACGAACTTATCCATAGACCTATTTAGATTAGATTAGATCAGATTAGACTAGATTAGATTAGATTAGATTAGATTAGATTAGATTAGATTAGATTAGATTAGATTAGATTAGATTAGATTAGATTAGATTAGATTATTGGTCTATGAATAAGTTCGTGCGGTTTTTTTTCGAAATTTGAATTTCGGATCATTCCCATGGCTTTTAAACGCTTGGAAATGGTTGATTGATCAACTCCCAAAGTTTTTGCAACCTCTTCTTGCGTTTGAGCCGGATCTTGATCGAGCAATTCCTCCAATTCGGTATCCATGAACTTTGGCGGCGCGGCCAAAATCACCACTTTTAAAACGTGCAAACCACTTCTGGCACGTTCGCTCAGCTAGAGCATGCTCACCATAAACTTCCACCAAGATACGATGACTTTCGGCTGCTTTTTTCTTCATATTAAAGAATTCCCCGCAAAAACACATTATTTGGCACGAAATTCGACATTTTCAAGTGTGGTAAAAATATTGTTGTTTACGCTTCAAATAAAAAACTTATACTGACGTTTGTGCCTTACGACAGTAGCTCTCCAATGAATGTTTGGAAATGTGGATCGATGGAATAATAATCAAGTTACGCCATCTGTTGTAAAACCGCACGAACTTATCCATAGACCTATAGATTAGATTAGATTAGATTAGATTAGATTAGATTAGATTAGATTAGATTAGATTAGATTAGATTAGATTAGATTAGATTAGATTAGATTAGATTAGATTAGATTATATTAGATTAGATTAGATTATATTAGATTAGATTAGATTAGATTAGATTAGATTAGATTAGATTAGATTAGATTAGATTAGATTAGATTAGATTAGATTAGATTAGATTAGATTAGATTAGATTAGATCAGATTAGACTAGATTAGATTAAACTAGATTAGATCAAATTAGATTAGATTAGATTAGATTGGAAATTGATGGTAAAACAACCACAAAATATCAGACAAAAGCCTCTCCGACTCGAACTTTTTTGAATAGTTTTGGCGATAAATGGTCCCATAACTCCGTCAGTTTTGGTCGGATTCTGATGAAACTTTGATTGTATGTTAGGTAAGACTCCCCCCTTTCCAAAAATGTACAAATCATGGCAATCGGTTGGAATAATAATCAAGTTACGCCATCTGTTGTAAAACCGCACGAACTTATCCATAGACCTATTTAGATTAGATTAGATCAGATTAGACTAGATTAGATTAAAGTAGATTAGATTAGATTAGATTGGATTAGATTATTGGTCTATGAATAAGTTCGTGCGGTTTTTTTTTCGAAATTTGAATTTCGGATCATTCCCATGGCTTTTAAACGCTTGGAAATGGTTGATTGATCAACTCCCAAAGTTTTTGCAACCTCTTCTTGCGTTTGAGCCGGATCTTGATCGAGCAATTCCTCCAATTCGGTATCCATGAACTTTGGCGGCGCGGCCAAAATCACCACTTTTAAAACGTGCAAACCACTTCTGGCACGTTCGCTCAGCTAGAGCATGCTCACCATAAACTTCCACCAAGATACGATGACTTTCGGCTGCTTTTTTCTTCATATTAAAGAATTCCCCGCAAAAACACATTATTTGGCACGAAATTCGACATTTTCAAGTGTGGTAAAAATATTGTTGTTTACGCTTCAAATAAAAAACTTATACTGACGTTTGTGCCTTACGACAGTAGCTCTCCAATGAATGTTTGGAAATGTGGATCGATGGAATAATAATCAAGTTACGCCATCTGTTGTAAAACCGCACGAACTTATCCATAGACCTATAGATTAGATTAGATTAGATTAGATTAGATTAGATTAGATTAGATTAGATTAGATTAGATTAGATTAGACTAGATTAGATTAGATTAGATTAGATTAGATTAGATTAGATTAGATTAGATTAGATTAGATTAGATTAGATTAGATTAGATTAGATTAGATTAGATTAGATTAGATTAGATTAGATTAGATTAGATTAGATTAGATTAGATTAGATTAGATTAGATTAGATTAGATTAGATTAGATTAGATTAGATTAGATTAGATTAGATTAGATTAGATTAGATTAGATTAGATTAGATTAGATTAGATTAGATTAGATTAGATTAGATTAGATTAGATTAGATTAGATTAGATTAGATTAGATTAGATTAGATTAGATTAGATTAGATTAGATTAGATTAGATTAGATTAGATTAGATTAGATTAGATTAGATTAGATTAGATTAGATTAGATTAGATTAGATTAGATTAGATTAGATTAGATTAGATTAGATTAGATTAGATTAGATTAGATTAGATTAGATTAGATTAGATTAGATTAGATTAGATTAGATTAGATTAGATTAGATTAGATTAGATTAGATTAGATTAGATTAGATTAGATTAGATTAGATTAGATTAGATTAGATTAGATTAGATTAGATCAGATTAGACTAGATTAGATTAAACTAGATTAGATCAAATTAGATTAGATTAGATTAGATTGGAAATTGATGGTAAAACAACCACAAAATATCAGACAAAAGCCTCTCCGACTCGAACTTTTTTGAATAGTTTTGGCGATAAATGGTCCCATAACTCCGTCAGTTTTGGTCGGATTCTGATGAAACTTTGATTGTATGTTAGGTAAGACTCCCCCCTTTCCAAAAATGTACAAATCATGGCAATCGGTTGGAATAATAATCAAGTTACGCCATCTGTTGTAAAACCGCACGAACTTATCCATAGACCTATTTAGATTAGATTAGATCAGATTAGACTAGATTAGATTAAAGTAGATTAGATTAGATTAGATTGGATTAGATTATTGGTCTATGAATAAGTTCGTGCGGTTTTTTTTTCGAAATTTGAATTTCGGATCATTCCCATGGCTTTTAAACGCTTGGAAATGGTTGATTGATCAACTCCCAAAGTTTTTGCAACCTCTTCTTGCGTTTGAGCCGGATCTTGATCGAGCAATTCCTCCAATTCGGTATCCATGAACTTTGGCGGCGCGGCCAAAATCACCACTTTTAAAACGTGCAAACCACTTCTGGCACGTTCGCTCAGCTAGAGCATGCTCACCATAAACTTCCACCAAGATACGATGACTTTCGGCTGCTTTTTTCTTCATATTAAAGAATTCCCCGCAAAAACACATTATTTGGCACGAAATTCGACATTTTCAAGTGTGGTAAAAATATTGGTGTTTACGATTCAAATAAAAAACTTATACTGACGTTTGTGCCTTACGAGAGTAGCTCTCCAATCAATGTTTGGAAATGTGGATCGATGGAATAATAATCAAGTTACGCCATCTGTTGTAAAACCGCACGAACTTATCCATAGACCTATAGATTAGATTAGATTAGATTAGATCAGATTAGACTAGATTAGATTAGATTAGATTAGATTAGATTAGATTAGATTAGATTAGATTAGATTAGATTAGATTAGATTAGATTAGATTAGATTAGATTAGATTAGATTAGATTAGATTAGATTAGATTAGATTAGATTAGATTAGATTAGATTAGATTAGATTAGATTAGATTAGATTAGATTAGATTAGATTAGATTAGATTAGATTAGATTAGATTAGATTAGATTAGATTAGATTAGATTAGATTAGATTAGATTAGATTAGATTAGATTAGATTAGATCAGATTAGACTAGATTAGATTAGATTAGATTAGATTAGATTAGATTAGATTAGATTAGATTAGATTAGATTAGATTAGATTAGATTAGATTAGATTAGATTAGATTAGATTAGATTAGATTAGATTAGATTAGATTAGATTAGATTAGATTAGATTAGATTAGATTAGATTAGATTAGATCAGATTAGACTAGATTAGATTAAATTAGATTAGATTAGATTAGATTGGAAATTGATGGTAAAACAACCACAAAATATCAGACAAAAGCCTCTCCGACTCGAACTTTTTTGAATAGTTTTGGCGATAAATGGTCCCATAACTCCGTCAGTTTTGGTCGGATTTTGATGAAACTTTGATTGTATGTTAGGTAAGACTCCCCCCTTTCCAAAAATGTACAAATCATGGCAATCGGTTGGAATAATAATCAAGTTACGCCATCTGTTGTAAAACCGCACGAACTTATCCATAGACCTATTTAGATTAGATTAGATCAGATTAGACTAGATTAGATTAGATTAGATTAGATTAGATTAGATTAGATTAGATTAGATTAGATTAGATTAGATTAGATTAGATTAGATTAGATTAGATTAGATTAGATTATTGGTCTATGAATAAGTTCGTGCGGTTTTTTTTCGAAATTTGAATTTCGGATCATTCCCATGGCTTTTAAACGCTTGGAAATGGTTGATTGATCAACTCCCAAAGTTTTTGCAACCTCTTCTTGCGTTTGAGCCGGATCTTGATCGAGCAATTCCTCCAATTCGGTATCCATGAACTTTGGCGGCGCGGCCAAAATCACCACTTTTAAAACGTGCAAACCACTTCTGGCACGTTCGCTCAGCTAGAGCATGCTCACCATAAACTTCCACCAAGATACGATGACTTTCGGCTGCTTTTTTCTTCATATTAAAGAATTCCCCGCAAAAACACATTATTTGGCACGAAATTCGACATTTTCAAGTGTGGTAAAAATATTGTTGTTTACGCTTCAAATAAAAAACTTATACTGACGTTTGTGCCTTACGACAGTAGCTCTCCAATGAATGTTTGGAAATGTGGATCGATGGAATAATAATCAAGTTACGCCATCTGTTGTAAAACCGCACGAACTTATCCATAGACCTATAGATTAGATTAGATTAGATTAGATTAGATTAGATTAGATTAGATTAGATTAGATTAGATTAGATTATATTAGATTAGATTAGATTAGATTATATTAGATTAGATTAGATTAGATTAGATTAGATTAGATTAGATTAGATTAGATTAGATTAGATTAGATTAGATTAGATTAGATTAGATTAGATTAGATTAGATTAGATTAGATTAGATCAGATTAGACTAGATTAGATTAAACTAGATTAGATCAAATTAGATTAGATTAGATTAGATTGGAAATTGATGGTAAAACAACCACAAAATATCAGACAAAAGCCTCTCCGACTCGAACTTTTTTGAATAGTTTTGGCGATAAATGGTCCCATAACTCCGTCAGTTTTGGTCGGATTCTGATGAAACTTTGATTGTATGTTAGGTAAGACTCCCCCCTTTCCAAAAATGTACAAATCATGGCAATCGGTTGGAATAATAATCAAGTTACGCCATCTGTTGTAAAACCGCACGAACTTATCCATAGACCTATTTAGATTAGATTAGATCAGATTAGACTAGATTAGATTAAAGTAGATTAGATTAGATTAGATTGGATTAGATTATTGGTCTATGAATAAGTTCGTGCGGTTTTTTTTCGAAATTTGAATTTCGGATCATTCCCATGGCTTTTAAACGCTTGGAAATGGTTGATTGATCAACTCCCAAAGTTTTTGCAACCTCTTCTTGCGTTTGAGCCGGATCTTGATCGAGCAATTCCTCCAATTCGGTATCCATGAACTTTGGCGGCGCGGCCAAAATCACCACTTTTAAAACGTGCAAACCACTTCTGGCACGTTCGCTCAGCTAGAGCATGCTCACCATAAACTTCCACCAAGATACGATGACTTTCGGCTGCTTTTTTCTTCATATTAAAGAATTCCCCGCAAAAACACATTATTTGGCACGAAATTCGACATTTTCAAGTGTGGTAAAAATATTGTTGTTTACGCTTCAAATAAAAAACTTATACTGACGTTTGTGCCTTACGACAGTAGCTCTCCAATGAATGTTTGGAAATGTGGATCGATGGAATAATAATCAAGTTACGCCATCTGTTGTAAAACCGCACGAACTTATCCATAGACCTATAGATTAGATTAGATTAGATTAGATTAGATTAGATTAGATTAGATTAGATTAGATTAGATTAGATTAGATTAGATTAGATTAGATTAGATTAGATTAGATTATATTAGATTAGATTAGATTAGATTATATTAGATTAGATTAGATTAGATTAGATTAGATTAGATTAGATTAGATTAGATTAGATTAGATTAGATTAGATTAGATTAGATTAGATTAGATTAGATTAGATTAGATTAGATTAGATCAGATTAGACTAGATTAGATTAAACTAGATTAGATCAAATTAGATTAGATTAGATTAGATTGGAAATTGATGGTAAAACAACCACAAAATATCAGACAAAAGCCTCTCCGACTCGAACTTTTTTGAATAGTTTTGGCGATAAATGGTCCCATAACTCCGTCAGTTTTGGTCGGATTCTGATGAAACTTTGATTGTATGTTAGGTAAGACTCCCCCCTTTCCAAAAATGTACAAATCATGGCAATCGGTTGGAATAATAATCAAGTTACGCCATCTGTTGTAAAACCGCACGAACTTATCCATAGACCTATTTAGATTAGATTAGATCAGATTAGACTAGATTAGATTAAAGTAGATTAGATTAGATTAGATTGGATTAGATTATTGGTCTATGAATAAGTTCGTGCGGTTTTTTTTCGAAATTTGAATTTCGGATCATTCCCATGGCTTTTAAACGCTTGGAAATGGTTGATTGATCAACTCCCAAAGTTTTTGCAACCTCTTCTTGCGTTTGAGCCGGATCTTGATCGAGCAATTCCTCCAATTCGGTATCCATGAACTTTGGCGGCGCGGCCAAAATCACCACTTTTAAAACGTGCAAACCACTTCTGGCACGTTCGCTCAGCTAGAGCATGCTCACCATAAACTTCCACCAAGATACGATGACTTTCGGCTGCTTTTTTCTTCATATTAAAGAATTCCCCGCAAAAACACATTATTTGGCACGAAATTCGACATTTTCAAGTGTGGTAAAAATATTGTTGTTTACGCTTCAAATAAAAAACTTATACTGACGTTTGTGCCTTACGACAGTAGCTCTCCAATGAATGTTTGGAAATGTGGATCGATGGAATAATAATCAAGTTACGCCATCTGTTGTAAAACCGCACGAACTTATCCATAGACCTATAGATTAGATTAGATTAGATTAGATTAGATTAGATTAGATTAGATTAGATTAGATTAGATTAGATTAGATTAGATTAGATTAGATTAGATTAGATTAGATTAGATTAGATTAGATTAGATTATATTAGATTAGATTAGATTAGATTATATTAGATTAGATTAGATTAGATTAGATTAGATTAGATTAGATTAGATTAGATTAGATTAGATTAGATTAGATTAGATTAGATTAGATTAGATTAGATTAGATTAGATTAGATTAGATTAGATTAGATTAGATTAGATCAGATTAGACTAGATTAGATTAAACTAGATTAGATCAAATTAGATTAGATTAGATTAGATTGGAAATTGATGGTAAAACAACCACAAAATATCAGACAAAAGCCTCTCCGACTCGAACTTTTTTGAATAGTTTTGGCGATAAATGGTCCCATAACTCCGTCAGTTTTGGTCGGATTCTGATGAAACTTTGATTGTATGTTAGGTAAGACTCCCCCCTTTCCAAAAATGTACAAATCATGGCAATCGGTTGGAATAATAATCAAGTTACGCCATCTGTTGTAAAACCGCACGAACTTATCCATAGACCTATTTAGATTAGATTAGATCAGATTAGACTAGATTAGATTAGATTAGATTGGATTAGATTATTGGTCTATGAATAAGTTCGTGCGGTTTTTTTTCGAAATTTGAATTTCGGATCATTCCCATGGCTTTTAAACGCTTGGAAATGGTTGATTGATCAACTCCCAAAGTTTTTGCAACCTCTTCTTGCGTTTGAGCCGGATCTTGATCGAGCAATTCCTCCAATTCGGTATCCATGAACTTTGGCGGCGCGGCCAAAATCACCACTTTTAAAACGTGCAAACCACTTCTGGCACGTTCGCTCAGCTAGAGCATGCTCACCATAAACTTCCACCAAGATACGATGACTTTCGGCTGCTTTTTTCTTCATATTAAAGAATTCCCCGCAAAAACACATTATTTGGCACGAAATTCGACATTTTCAAGTGTGGTAAAAATATTGGTGTTTACGATTCAAATAAAAAACTTATACTGACGTTTGTGCCTTACGAGAGTAGCTCTCCAATGAATGTTTGGAAATGTGGATCGATGGAATAATAATCAAGTTACGCCATCTGTTGTAAAACCGCACGAACTTATCCATAGACCTATAGATTAGATTAGATTAGATTAGATCAGATTAGACTAGATTAGATTCGATTAGATTAGATTAGATTAGATTAGATTAGATTAGATTAGATTAGATTAGATTAGATTAGATTAGATTAGATTAGATTAGATTAGATTAGATTAGATTAGATTAGATTAGATTAGATTAGATTAGATTAGATTAGATTAGATTAGATTAGATTAGATTAGATTAGATTAGATTAGATTAGATTAGATTAGATTAGATTAGATTAGATTAGATTAGATTAGATTAGATTAGATTAGATTAGATTAGATTAGATTAGATTAGATTAGATTAGATCAGATTAGACTAGATTAGATTAAATTAGATTAGATTAGATTAGATTGGAAATTGATGGTAAAACAACCACAAAATATCAGACAAAAGCCTCTCCGACTCGAACTTTTTTGAATAGTTTTGGCGATAAATGGTCCCATAACTCCGTCAGTTTTGGTCGGATTTTGATGAAACTTTGATTGTATGTTAGGTAAGACTCCCCCCTTTCCAAAAATGTACAAATCATGGCAATCGGTTGGAATAATAATCAAGTTACGCCATCTGTTGTAAAACCGCACGAACTTATCCATAGACCTATTTAGATTAGATTAGATCAGATTAGACTAGATTAGATTAGATTAGATTAGATTAGATTAGATTAGATTAGATTAGATTAGATTAGATTAGATTAGATTATTGGTCTATGAATAAGTTCGTGCGGTTTTTTTTCGAAATTTGAATTTCGGATCATTCCCATGGCTTTTAAACGTTTGGAAATGGTTGATTGATCAACTCCCAAAGTTTTTGCAACCTCTTCTTGCGTTTGAGCCGGATCTTGATCGAGCAATTCCTCCAATTCGGTATCCATGAACTTTGGCGGCGCGGCCAAAATCACCACTTTTAAAACGTGCAAACCACTTCTGGCACGTTCGCTCAGCTAGAGCATGCTCACCATAAACTTCCACCAAGATACGATGACTTTCGGCTGCTTTTTTCTTCATATTAAAGAATTCCCCGCAAAAACACATTATTTGGCACGAAATTCGACATTTTCAAGTGTGGTAAAAATATTGGTGTTTACGATTCAAATAAAAAACTTATACTGACGTTTGTGCCTTACGAGAGTAGCTCTCCAATGAATGTTTGGAAATGTGGATCGATGGAATAATAATCAAGTTACGCCATCTGTTGTAAAACCGCACGAACTTATCCATAGACCTATAGATTAGATTAGATTAGATTAGATCAGATTAGACTAGATTAGATTAGATTAGATTAGAATAGATTAGATTAGATTAGATTAGATTAGATTAGATTAGATTAGATTAGATTAGATTAGATTAGATTAGATTAGATTAGATTAGATTAGATTAGATTAGATTAGATTAGATTAGATTAGATTAGATTAGATTAGATTAGATTAGATTAGATCAGATTAGACTAGATTAGATTAAATTAGATTAGATTAGATTAGATTGGAAATTGATGGTAAAACAACCACAAAATATCAGACAAAAGCCTCTCCGACTCGAACTTTTTTGAATAGTTTTGGCGATAAATGGTCCCATAACTCCGTCAGTTTTGGTCGGATTTTGATGAAACTTTGATTGTATGTTAGGTAAGACTCCCCCCTTTCCAAAAATGTACAAATCATGGCAATCGGTTGGAATAATAATCAAGTTACGCCATCTGTTGTAAAACCGCACGAACTTATCCATAGACCTATTTAGATTAGATTAGATCAGATTAGACTAGATTAGATTAGATTAGATTAGATTAGATTAGATTAGATTAGATTAGATTAGATTAGATTAGATTAGATTAGATTAGATTAGATTAGATTAGATTATTGGTCTATGAATAAGTTCGTGCGGTTTTTTTTTCGAAATTTGAATTTCGGATCATTCCCATGGCTTTTAAACGTTTGGAAATGGTTGATTGATCAACTCCCAAAGTTTTTGCAAACTCTTCTTGCGTTTGAGCCGGATCTTGATCGAGCAATTCCTCCAATTCGGTATCCATGAACTTTGGCGGCGCGGCCAAAATCACCACTTTTAAAACGTGCAAACCACTTCTGGCACGTTCGCTCAGCTAGAGCATGCTCACCATAAACTTCCACCAAGATACGATGACTTTCGGCTGCTTTTTTCTTCATATTAAAGAATTCCCCGCAAAAACACATTATTTGGCACGAAATTCGACATTTTCAAGTGTGGTAAAAATATTGGTGTTTACGATTCAAATAAAAAACTTATACTGACGTTTGTGCCTTACGAGAGTAGCTCTCCAATGAATGTTTGGAAATGTGGATCGATGGAATAATAATCAAGTTACGCCATCTGTTGTAAAACCGCACGAACTTATCCATAGACCTATAGATTAGATTAGATTAGATTAGATCAGATTAGACTAGATTAGATTAGATTAGATTAGAATAGATTAGATTAGATTAGATTAGATTAGATTAGATTAGATTAGATTAGATTAGATTAGATTAGATTAGATTAGATTAGATTAGATTAGATTAGATTAGATTAGATTAGATTAGATTAGATTAGATTAGATTAGATTAGATTAGATTAGATTAGATTAGATTAGATTAGATTAGATTAGATCAGATTAGACTAGATTAGATTAAATTAGATTAGATTAGATTAGATTGGAAATTGATGGTAAAACAACCACAAAATATCAGACAAAAGCCTCTCCGACTCGAACTTTTTTGAATAGTTTTGGCCATAAATGGTCCCATAACTCCGTCAGTTTTGGTCGGATTTTGATGAAACTTTGATTGTATGTTAGGTAAGACTCCCCCCTTTCCAAAAATGTACAAATCATGGCAATCGGTTGGAATAATAATCAAGTTACGCCATCTGTTGTAAAACCGCACGAACTTATCCATAGACCTATTTAGATTAGATTAGATCAGATTAGACTAGATTAGATTAGATTAGATTAGATTAGATTAGATTAGATTAGATTAGATTAGATTAGATTAGATTAGATTATTGGTCTATGAATAAGTTCGTGCGGTTTTTTTTCGAAATTTGAATTTCGGATCATTCCCATGGCTTTTAAACGTTTGGAAATGGTTGATTGATCAACTCCCAAAGTTTTTGCAACCTCTTCTTGCGTTTGAGCCGGATCTTGATCGAGCAATTCCTCCAATTCGGTATCCATGAACTTTGGCGGCGCGGCCAAAATCACCACTTTTAAAGCGTGCAAACCACTTCTGGCACGTTCGCTCAGCTAGAGCATGCTCACCATAAACTTCCACCAAGATACGATGACTTTCGGCTGCTTTTTTCTTCATATTAAAGAATTCCCCGCAAAAACACATTATTTGGCACGAAATTCGACATTTTCAAGTGTGGTAAAAATATTGGTGTTTACGATTCAAATAAAAAACTTATACTGACGTTTGTGCCTTACGACAGTAGCTCTCCAATGAATGTTTGGAAATGTGGATCGATGGAATAATAATCAAGTTACGCCATCTGTTGTAAAACCGCACGAACTTATCCATAGACCTATAGATTAGATTAGATTAGATTAGATTAGATTAGATTAGATTAGATTAGATTAGATTATATTAGATTAGATTAGATTAGATTATATTAGATTAGATTAGATTAGATTAGATTAGATTAGATTAGATTAGATTAGATTAGATTAGATTAGATTAGATTAGATTAGATTAGATTAGATTAGATTAGATTAGATTAGATTAGATTAGATTAGATTAGATTAGATTAGATTAGATTAGATTATATTAGATTAGATTAGATTAGATTATATTAGATTAGATTAGATTAGATTAGATTAGATTAGATTAGATTAGATTAGATTAGATTAGATTAGATTAGATTAGATTAGATTAGATTAGATTAGATTAGATTAGATTAGATTAGATTAGATTAGATTAGATTAGATTAGATCAGATTAGACTAGATTAGATTAAACTAGATTAGATCAAATTAGATTAGATTAGATTAGATTGGAAATTGATGGTAAAACAACCACAAAATATCAGACAAAAGCCTCTCCGACTCGAACTTTTTTGAATAGTTTTGGCGATAAATGGTCCCATAACTCCGTCAGTTTTGGTCGGATTCTGATGAAACTTTGATTGTATGTTAGGTAAGACTCCCCCCTTTCCAAAAATGTACAAATCATGGCAATCGGTTGGAATAATAATCAAGTTACGCCATCTGTTGTAAAACCGCACGAACTTATCCATAGACCTATTTAGATTAGATTAGATCAGATTAGACTAGATTAGATTAAAGTAGATTAGATTAGATTAGATTGGATTAGATTATTGGTCTATGAATAAGTTCGTGCGGTTTTTTTTCGAAATTTGAATTTCGGATCATTCCCATGGCTTTTAAACGCTTGGAAATGGTTGATTGATCAACTCCCAAAGTTTTTGCAACCTCTTCTTGCGTTTGAGCCGGATCTTGATCGAGCAATTCCTCCAATTCGGTATCCATGAACTTTGGCGGCGCGGCCAAAATCACCACTTTTAAAACGTGCAAACCACTTCTGGCACGTTCGCTCAGCTAGAGCATGCTCACCATAAACTTCCACCAAGATACGATGACTTTCGGCTGCTTTTTTCTTCATATTAAAGAATTCCCCGCAAAAACACATTATTTGGCACGAAATTCGACATTTTCAAGTGTGGTAAAAATATTGGTGTTTACGATTCAAATAAAAAACTTATACTGACGTTTGTGCCTTACGAGAGTAGCTCTCCAATGAATGTTTGGAAATGTGGATCGATGGAATAATAATCAAGTTACGCCATCTGTTGTAAAACCGCACGAACTTATCCATAGACCTATAGATTAGATTAGATTAGATTAGATCAGATTAGACTAGATTAGATTCGATTAGATTAGATTAGATTAGATTAGATTAGATTAGATTAGATTAGATTAGATTAGATTAGATTAGATTAGATTAGATTAGATTAGATTAGATTAGATTAGATTAGATTAGATTAGATTAGATTAGATTAGATTAGATTAGATTAGATTAGATTAGATTAGATTAGATTAGATTAGATTAGATTAGATTAGATTAGATTAGATTAGATTAGATTAGATTAGATTAGATTAGATTAGATTAGATTAGATTAGATTAGATTAGATTAGATTAGATCAGATTAGACTAGATTAGATTAAATTAGATTAGATTAGATTAGATTGGAAATTGATGGTAAAACAACCACAAAATATCAGACAAAAGCCTCTCCGACTCGAACTTTTTTGAATAGTTTTGGCGATAAATGGTCCCATAACTCCGTCAGTTTTGGTCGGATTTTGATGAAACTTTGATTGTATGTTAGGTAAGACTCCCCCCTTTCCAAAAATGTACAAATCATGGCAATCGGTTGGAATAATAATCAAGTTACGCCATCTGTTGTAAAACCGCACGAACTTATCCATAGACCTATTTAGATTAGATTAGATCAGATTAGACTAGATTAGATTAGATTAGATTAGATTAGATTAGATTAGATTAGATTAGATTAGATTAGATTAGATTAGATTATTGGTCTATGAATAAGTTCGTGCGGTTTTTTTTCGAAATTTGAATTTCGGATCATTCCCATGGCTTTTAAACGTTTGGAAATGGTTGATTGATCAACTCCCAAAGTTTTTGCAACCTCTTCTTGCGTTTGAGCCGGATCTTGATCGAGCAATTCCTCCAATTCGGTATCCATGAACTTTGGCGGCGCGGCCAAAATCACCACTTTTAAAACGTGCAAACCACTTCTGGCACGTTCGCTCAGCTAGAGCATGCTCACCATAAACTTCCACCAAGATACGATGACTTTCGGCTGCTTTTTTCTTCATATTAAAGAATTCCCCGCAAAAACACATTATTTGGCACGAAATTCGACATTTTCAAGTGTGGTAAAAATATTGGTGTTTACGATTCAAATAAAAAACTTATACTGACGTTTGTGCCTTACGAGAGTAGCTCTCCAATGAATGTTTGGAAATGTGGATCGATGGAATAATAATCAAGTTACGCCATCTGTTGTAAAACCGCACGAACTTATCCATAGACCTATAGATTAGATTAGATTAGATTAGATCAGATTAGACTAGATTAGATTAGATTAGATTAGAATAGATTAGATTAGATTAGATTAGATTAGATTAGATTAGATTAGATTAGATTAGATTAGATTAGATTAGATTAGATTAGATTAGATTAGATTAGATTAGATTAGATTAGATTAGATTAGATTAGATTAGATTAGATTAGATTAGATTAGATTAGATTAGATTAGATTAGATTAGATTAGATCAGATTAGACTAGATTAGATTAAATTAGATTAGATTAGATTAGATTGGAAATTGATGGTAAAACAACCACAAAATATCAGACAAAAGCCTCTCCGACTCGAACTTTTTTGAATAGTTTTGGCGATAAATGGTCCCATAACTCCGTCAGTTTTGGTCGGATTTTGATGAAACTTTGATTGTATGTTAGGTAAGACTCCCCCCTTTCCAAAAATGTACAAATCATGGCAATCGGTTGGAATAATAATCAAGTTACGCCATCTGTTGTAAAACCGCACGAACTTATCCATAGACCTATTTAGATTAGATTAGATCAGATTAGACTAGATTAGATTAGATTAGATTAGATTAGATTAGATTAGATTAGATTAGATTAGATTAGATTAGATTAGATTAGATTAGATTAGATTAGATTAGATTATTGGTCTATGAATAAGTTCGTGCGGTTTTTTTTTCGAAATTTGAATTTCGGATCATTCCCATGGCTTTTAAACGTTTGGAAATGGTTGATTGATCAACTCCCAAAGTTTTTGCAAACTCTTCTTGCGTTTGAGCCGGATCTTGATCGAGCAATTCCTCCAATTCGGTATCCATGAACTTTGGCGGCGCGGCCAAAATCACCACTTTTAAAACGTGCAAACCACTTCTGGCACGTTCGCTCAGCTAGAGCATGCTCACCATAAACTTCCACCAAGATACGATGACTTTCGGCTGCTTTTTTCTTCATATTAAAGAATTCCCCGCAAAAACACATTATTTGGCACGAAATTCGACATTTTCAAGTGTGGTAAAAATATTGGTGTTTACGATTCAAATAAAAAACTTATACTGACGTTTGTGCCTTACGAGAGTAGCTCTCCAATGAATGTTTGGAAATGTGGATCGATGGAATAATAATCAAGTTACGCCATCTGTTGTAAAACCGCACGAACTTATCCATAGACCTATAGATTAGATTAGATTAGATTAGATCAGATTAGACTAGATTAGATTAGATTAGATTAGAATAGATTAGATTAGATTAGATTAGATTAGATTAGATTAGATTAGATTAGATTAGATTAGATTAGATTAGATTAGATTAGATTAGATTAGATTAGATTAGATTAGATTAGATTAGATTAGATTAGATTAGATTAGATTAGATTAGATTAGATTAGATTAGATTAGATTAGATTAGATTAGATTAGATTAGATCAGATTAGACTAGATTAGATTAAATTAGATTAGATTAGATTAGATTGGAAATTGATGGTAAAACAACCACAAAATATCAGACAAAAGCCTCTCCGACTCGAACTTTTTTGAATAGTTTTGGCCATAAATGGTCCCATAACTCCGTCAGTTTTGGTCGGATTTTGATGAAACTTTGATTGTATGTTAGGTAAGACTCCCCCCTTTCCAAAAATGTACAAATCATGGCAATCGGTTGGAATAATAATCAAGTTACGCCATCTGTTGTAAAACCGCACGAACTTATCCATAGACCTATTTAGATTAGATTAGATCAGATTAGACTAGATTAGATTAGATTAGATTAGATTAGATTAGATTAGATTAGATTAGATTAGATTAGATTAGATTAGATTAGATTAGATTAGATTATTGGTCTATGAATAAGTTCGTGCGGTTTTTTTTTCGAAATTTGAATTTCGGATCATTCCCATGGCTTTTAAACGTTTGGAAATGGTTGATTGATCAACTCCCAAAGTTTTTGCAACCTCTTCTTGCGTTTGAGCCGGATCTTGATCGAGCAATTCCTCCAATTCGGTATCCATGAACTTTGGCGGCGCGGCCAAAATCACCACTTTTAAAGCGTGCAAACCACTTCTGGCACGTTCGCTCAGCTAGAGCATGCTCACCATAAACTTCCACCAAGATACGATGACTTTCGGCTGCTTTTTTCTTCATATTAAAGAATTCCCCGCAAAAACACATTATTTGGCACGAAATTCGACATTTTCAAGTGTGGTAAAAATATTGGTGTTTACGATTCAAATAAAAAACTTATACTGACGTTTGTGCCTTACGACAGTAGCTCTCCAATGAATGTTTGGAAATGTGGATCGATGGAATAATAATCAAGTTACGCCATCTGTTGTAAAACCGCACGAACTTATCCATAGACCTATAGATTAGATTAGATTAGATTAGATTAGATTAGATTAGATTAGATTAGATTAGATTAGATTAGATTAGATTAGATTAGATTAGATTAGATTAGATTAGATTAGATTAGATTAGATTAGATTAGATTAGATTAGATTAGATTAGATTAGATTAGATTAGATTAGATTAGATTAGATTAGATTAGATTAGATTAGATTAGATTAGATTAGATTAGATTAGATTAGATTAGATTAGATTAGATTAGATTAGATTAGATTAGATTAGATTAGATTAGATTAGATTAGATTAGATTAGATTAGATTAGATTAGATTAGATTAGATTAGATTAGATTAGATTAGATTAGATTAGATTAGATTAGATTAGATTAGATTAGATTAGATTAGATTAGATTAGATTAGATTAGATTAGATTAGATTAGATTAGATTAGATTAGATTAGATTAGATCAGATTAGACTAGATTAGATTAAATTAGATTAGATTAGATTAGATTGGAAATTGATGGTAAAACAACCACAAAATATCAGACAAAAGCCTCTCCGACTCGAACTTTTTTGAATAGTTTTGGCGATAAATGGTCCCATAACTCCGTCAGTTTTGGTCGGATTTTGATGAAACTTTGATTGTATGTTAGGTAAGACTCCCCCCTTTCCAAAAATGTACAAATCATGGCAATCGGTTGGAATAATAATCAAGTTACGCCATCTGTTGTAAAACCGCACGAACTTATCCATAGACCTATTTAGATTAGATTAGATCAGATTAGACTAGATTAGATTAGATTAGATTAGATTAGATTAGATTAGATTAGATTAGATTAGATTAGATTAGATTAGATTAGATTATTGGTCTATGAATAAGTTCGTGCGGTTTTTTTTCGAAATTTGAATTTCGGATCATTCCCATGGCTTTTAAACGTTTGGAAATGGTTGATTGATCAACTCCCAAAGTTTTTGCAACCTCTTCTTGCGTTTGAGCCGGATCTTGATCGAGCAATTCCTCCAATTCGGTATCCATGAACTTTGGCGGCGCGGCCAAAATCACCACTTTTAAAACGTGCAAACCACTTCTGGCACGTTCGCTCAGCTAGAGCATGCTCACCATAAACTTCCACCAAGATACGATGACTTTCGGCTGCTTTTTTCTTCATATTAAAGAATTCCCCGCAAAAACACATTATTTGGCACGAAATTCGACATTTTCAAGTGTGGTAAAAATATTGGTGTTTACGATTCAAATAAAAAACTTATACTGACGTTTGTGCCTTACGAGAGTAGCTCTCCAATGAATGTTTGGAAATGTGGATCGATGGAATAATAATCAAGTTACGCCATCTGTTGTAAAACCGCACGAACTTATCCATAGACCTATAGATTAGATTAGATTAGATTAGATCAGATTAGACTAGATTAGATTAGATTAGATTAGAATAGATTAGATTAGATTAGATTAGATTAGATTAGATTAGATTAGATTAGATTAGATTAGATTAGATTAGATTAGATTAGATTAGATTAGATTAGATTAGATTAGATTAGATTAGATTAGATTAGATTAGATTAGATTAGATTAGATTAGATCAGATTAGACTAGATTAGATTAAATTAGATTAGATTAGATTAGATTGGAAATTGATGGTAAAACAACCACAAAATATCAGACAAAAGCCTCTCCGACTCGAACTTTTTTGAATAGTTTTGGCGATAAATGGTCCCATAACTCCGTCAGTTTTGGTCGGATTTTGATGAAACTTTGATTGTATGTTAGGTAAGACTCCCCCCTTTCCAAAAATGTACAAATCATGGCAATCGGTTGGAATAATAATCAAGTTACGCCATCTGTTGTAAAACCGCACGAACTTATCCATAGACCTATTTAGATTAGATTAGATCAGATTAGACTAGATTAGATTAGATTAGATTAGATTAGATTAGATTAGATTAGATTAGATTAGATTAGATTAGATTAGATTAGATTAGATTAGATTAGATTAGATTATTGGTCTATGAATAAGTTCGTGCGGTTTTTTTTTCGAAATTTGAATTTCGGATCATTCCCATGGCTTTTAAACGTTTGGAAATGGTTGATTGATCAACTCCCAAAGTTTTTGCAAACTCTTCTTGCGTTTGAGCCGGATCTTGATCGAGCAATTCCTCCAATTCGGTATCCATGAACTTTGGCGGCGCGGCCAAAATCACCACTTTTAAAACGTGCAAACCACTTCTGGCACGTTCGCTCAGCTAGAGCATGCTCACCATAAACTTCCACCAAGATACGATGACTTTCGGCTGCTTTTTTCTTCATATTAAAGAATTCCCCGCAAAAACACATTATTTGGCACGAAATTCGACATTTTCAAGTGTGGTAAAAATATTGGTGTTTACGATTCAAATAAAAAACTTATACTGACGTTTGTGCCTTACGAGAGTAGCTCTCCAATGAATGTTTGGAAATGTGGATCGATGGAATAATAATCAAGTTACGCCATCTGTTGTAAAACCGCACGAACTTATCCATAGACCTATAGATTAGATTAGATTAGATTAGATCAGATTAGACTAGATTAGATTAGATTAGATTAGAATAGATTAGATTAGATTAGATTAGATTAGATTAGATTAGATTAGATTAGATTAGATTAGATTAGATTAGATTAGATTAGATTAGATTAGATTAGATTAGATTAGATTAGATTAGATTAGATTAGATTAGATTAGATTAGATTAGATTAGATTAGATTAGATTAGATTAGATTAGATCAGATTAGACTAGATTAGATTAAATTAGATTAGATTAGATTAGATTGGAAATTGATGGTAAAACAACCACAAAATATCAGACAAAAGCCTCTCCGACTCGAACTTTTTTGAATAGTTTTGGCCATAAATGGTCCCATAACTCCGTCAGTTTTGGTCGGATTTTGATGAAACTTTGATTGTATGTTAGGTAAGACTCCCCCCTTTCCAAAAATGTACACTTTCCAAAAATGTACAAATCATGGCAATCGGTTGGAATAATAATCAAGTTACGCCATCTGTTGTAAAACCGCACGAACTTATCCATAGACCTATTTAGATTAGATTAGATCAGATTAGACTAGATTAGATTAGATTAGATTAGATTAGATTAGATTAGATTAGATTAGATTAGATTAGATTAGATTAGATTATTGGTCTATGAATAAGTTCGTGCGGTTTTTTTTCGAAATTTGAATTTCGGATCATTCCCATGGCTTTTAAACGTTTGGAAATGGTTGATTGATCAACTCCCAAAGTTTTTGCAACCTCTTCTTGCGTTTGAGCCGGATCTTGATCGAGCAATTCCTCCAATTCGGTATCCATGAACTTTGGCGGCGCGGCCAAAATCACCACTTTTAAAGCGTGCAAACCACTTCTGGCACGTTCGCTCAGCTAGAGCATGCTCACCATAAACTTCCACCAAGATACGATGACTTTCGGCTGCTTTTTTCTTCATATTAAAGAATTCCCCGCAAAAACACATTATTTGGCACGAAATTCGACATTTTCAAGTGTGGTAAAAATATTGGTGTTTACGATTCAAATAAAAAACTTATACTGACGTTTGTGCCTTACGACAGTAGCTCTCCAATGAATGTTTGGAAATGTGGATCGATGGAATAATAATCAAGTTACGCCATCTGTTGTAAAACCGCACGAACTTATCCATAGACCTATAGATTAGATTAGATTAGATTAGATTAGATTAGATTAGATTAGATTAGATTAGATTAGATTAGATTAGATTAGATTAGATTAGATTAGATTAGATTAGATTAGATTAGATTAGATTATTAGATTAGATTAGATTAGATTAGATTAGATTAGATTAGATTAGATTAGATTAGATTAGATTAGATTAGATTAGATTAGATTAGATTAGATTAGATTAGATTAGATTATATTAGATTAGATTAGATTAGATTATATTAGATTAGATTAGATTAGATTAGATTAGATTAGATTAGATTAGATTAGATTAGATTAGATTAGATTAGATTAGATTAGATTAGATTAGATTAGATTAGATTAGATTAGATTAGATTAGATTAGATTAGATTAGATTAGATTAGATTAGATCAGATTAGACTAGATTAGATTAAACTAGATTAGATCAAATTAGATTAGATTAGATTAGATTGGAAATTGATGGTAAAACAACCACAAAATATCAGACAAAAGCCTCTCCGACTCGAACTTTTTTGAATAGTTTTGGCGATAAATGGTCCCATAACTCCGTCAGTTTTGGTCGGATTCTGATGAAACTTTGATTGTATGTTAGGTAAGACTCCCCCCTTTCCAAAAATGTACAAATCATGGCAATCGGTTGGAATAATAATCAAGTTACGCCATCTGTTGTAAAACCGCACGAACTTATCCATAGACCTATTTAGATTAGATTAGATCAGATTAGACTAGATTAGATTAAAGTAGATTAGATTAGATTAGATTGGATTAGATTATTGGTCTATGAATAAGTTCGTGCGGTTTTTTTTCGAAATTTGAATTTCGGATCATTCCCATGGCTTTTAAACGCTTGGAAATGGTTGATTGATCAACTCCCAAAGTTTTTGCAACCTCTTCTTGCGTTTGAGCCGGATCTTGATCGAGCAATTCCTCCAATTCGGTATCCATGAACTTTGGCGGCGCGGCCAAAATCACCACTTTTAAAACGTGCAAACCACTTCTGGCACGTTCGCTCAGCTAGAGCATGCTCACCATAAACTTCCACCAAGATACGATGACTTTCGGCTGCTTTTTTCTTCATATTAAAGAATTCCCCGCAAAAACACATTATTTGGCACGAAATTCGACATTTTCAAGTGTGGTAAAAATATTGGTGTTTACGATTCAAATAAAAAACTTATACTGACGTTTGTGCCTTACGAGAGTAGCTCTCCAATGAATGTTTGGAAATGTGGATCGATGGAATAATAATCAAGTTACGCCATCTGTTGTAAAACCGCACGAACTTATCCATAGACCTATAGATTAGATTAGATTAGATTAGATCAGATTAGACTAGATTAGATTCGATTAGATTAGATTAGATTAGATTAGATTAGATTAGATTAGATTAGATTAGATTAGATTAGATTAGATTAGATTAGATTAGATTAGATTAGATTAGATTAGATTAGATTAGATTAGATTAGATTAGATTAGATTAGATTAGATTAGATTAGATTAGATTAGATTAGATTAGATTAGATTAGATTAGATTAGATTAGATTAGATTAGATTAGATTAGATTAGATTAGATTAGATTAGATTAGATTAGATTAGATTAGATCAGATTAGACTAGATTAGATTAAATTAGATTAGATTAGATTAGATTGGAAATTGATGGTAAAACAACCACAAAATATCAGACAAAAGCCTCTCCGACTCGAACTTTTTTGAATAGTTTTGGCGATAAATGGTCCCATAACTCCGTCAGTTTTGGTCGGATTTTGATGAAACTTTGATTGTATGTTAGGTAAGACTCCCCCCTTTCCAAAAATGTACAAATCATGGCAATCGGTTGGAATAATAATCAAGTTACGCCATCTGTTGTAAAACCGCACGAACTTATCCATAGACCTATTTAGATTAGATTAGATCAGATTAGACTAGATTAGATTAGATTAGATTAGATTAGATTAGATTAGATTAGATTAGATTAGATTAGATTAGATTATTGGTCTATGAATAAGTTCGTGCGGTTTTTTTTCGAAATTTGAATTTCGGATCATTCCCATGGCTTTTAAACGTTTGGAAATGGTTGATTGATCAACTCCCAAAGTTTTTGCAACCTCTTCTTGCGTTTGAGCCGGATCTTGATCGAGCAATTCCTCCAATTCGGTATCCATGAACTTTGGCGGCGCGGCCAAAATCACCACTTTTAAAACGTGCAAACCACTTCTGGCACGTTCGCTCAGCTAGAGCATGCTCACCATAAACTTCCACCAAGATACGATGACTTTCGGCTGCTTTTTTCTTCATATTAAAGAATTCCCCGCAAAAACACATTATTTGGCACGAAATTCGACATTTTCAAGTGTGGTAAAAATATTGGTGTTTACGATTCAAATAAAAAACTTATACTGACGTTTGTGCCTTACGAGAGTAGCTCTCCAATGAATGTTTGGAAATGTGGATCGATGGAATAATAATCAAGTTACGCCATCTGTTGTAAAACCGCACGAACTTATCCATAGACCTATAGATTAGATTAGATTAGATTAGATCAGATTAGACTAGATTAGATTAGATTAGATTAGTAGATAGATTAGATTAGATTAGATTAGATTAGATTAGATTAGATTAGATTAGATTAGATTAGATTAGATTAGATTAGATTAGATTAGATTAGATTAGATTAGATTAGATTAGATTAGATTAGATTAGATTAGATTAGATTAGATTAGATTAGATTAGATTAGATTAGATTAGATTAGATCAGATTAGACTAGATTAGATTAAATTAGATTAGATTAGATTAGATTGGAAATTGATGGTAAAACAACCACAAAATATCAGACAAAAGCCTCTCCGACTCGAACTTTTTTGAATAGTTTTGGCGATAAATGGTCCCATAACTCCGTCAGTTTTGGTCGGATTTTGATGAAACTTTGATTGTATGTTAGGTAAGACTCCCCCCTTTCCAAAAATGTACAAATCATGGCAATCGGTTGGAATAATAATCAAGTTACGCCATCTGTTGTAAAACCGCACGAACTTATCCATAGACCTATTTAGATTAGATTAGATCAGATTAGACTAGATTAGATTAGATTAGATTAGATTAGATTAGATTAGATTAGATTAGATTAGATTAGATTAGATTAGATTAGATTAGATTAGATTAGATTATTGGTCTATGAATAAGTTCGTGCGGTTTTTTTTTCGAAATTTGAATTTCGGATCATTCCCATGGCTTTTAAACGTTTGGAAATGGTTGATTGATCAACTCCCAAAGTTTTTGCAAACTCTTCTTGCGTTTGAGCCGGATCTTGATCGAGCAATTCCTCCAATTCGGTATCCATGAACTTTGGCGGCGCGGCCAAAATCACCACTTTTAAAACGTGCAAACCACTTCTGGCACGTTCGCTCAGCTAGAGCATGCTCACCATAAACTTCCACCAAGATACGATGACTTTCGGCTGCTTTTTTCTTCATATTAAAGAATTCCCCGCAAAAACACATTATTTGGCACGAAATTCGACATTTTCAAGTGTGGTAAAAATATTGGTGTTTACGATTCAAATAAAAAACTTATACTGACGTTTGTGCCTTACGAGAGTAGCTCTCCAATGAATGTTTGGAAATGTGGATCGATGGAATAATAATCAAGTTACGCCATCTGTTGTAAAACCGCACGAACTTATCCATAGACCTATAGATTAGATTAGATTAGATTAGATCAGATTAGACTAGATTAGATTAGATTAGATTAGAATAGATTAGATTAGATTAGATTAGATTAGATTAGATTAGATTAGATTAGATTAGATTAGATTAGATTAGATTAGATTAGATTAGATTAGATTAGATTAGATTAGATTAGATTAGATTAGATTAGATTAGATTAGATTAGATTAGATTAGATTAGATTAGATTAGATTAGATTAGATTAGATTAGATCAGATTAGACTAGATTAGATTAAATTAGATTAGATTAGATTAGATTGGAAATTGATGGTAAAACAACCACAAAATATCAGACAAAAGCCTCTCCGACTCGAACTTTTTTGAATAGTTTTGGCCATAAATGGTCCCATAACTCCGTCAGTTTTGGTCGGATTTTGATGAAACTTTGATTGTATGTTAGGTAAGACTCCCCCCTTTCCAAAAATGTACAAATCATGGCAATCGGTTGGAATAATAATCAAGTTACGCCATCTGTTGTAAAACCGCACGAACTTATCCATAGACCTATTTAGATTAGATTAGATCAGATTAGACTAGATTAGATTAGATTAGATTAGATTAGATTAGATTAGATTAGATTAGATTAGATTAGATTAGATTAGATTATTGGTCTATGAATAAGTTCGTGCGGTTTTTTTTCGAAATTTGAATTTCGGATCATTCCCATGGCTTTTAAACGTTTGGAAATGGTTGATTGATCAACTCCCAAAGTTTTTGCAACCTCTTCTTGCGTTTGAGCCGGATCTTGATCGAGCAATTCCTCCAATTCGGTATCCATGAACTTTGGCGGCGCGGCCAAAATCACCACTTTTAAAGCGTGCAAACCACTTCTGGCACGTTCGCTCAGCTAGAGCATGCTCACCATAAACTTCCACCAAGATACGATGACTTTCGGCTGCTTTTTTCTTCATATTAAAGAATTCCCCGCAAAAACACATTATTTGGCACGAAATTCGACATTTTCAAGTGTGGTAAAAATATTGGTGTTTACGATTCAAATAAAAAACTTATACTGACGTTTGTGCCTTACGACAGTAGCTCTCCAATGAATGTTTGGAAATGTGGATCGATGGAATAATAATCAAGTTACGCCATCTGTTGTAAAACCGCACGAACTTATCCATAGACCTATAGATTAGATTAGATTAGATTAGATTAGATTAGATTAGATTAGATTAGATTAGATTAGATTAGATTAGATTAGATTAGATTAGATTAGATTAGATTAGATTAGATTATATTAGATTAGATTAGATTAGATTATATTAGATTAGATTAGATTAGATTAGATTAGATTAGATTAGATTAGATTAGATTAGATTAGATTAGATTAGATTAGATTAGATTAGATTAGATTAGATTAGATTAGATTAGATTAGATTATATTAGATTAGATTAGATTAGATTATATTAGATTAGATTAGATTAGATTAGATTAGATTAGATTAGATTAGATTAGATTAGATTAGATTAGATTAGATTAGATTAGATTAGATTAGATTAGATTAGATTAGATTAGATTAGATTAGATTAGATTAGATTAGATTAGATCAGATTAGACTAGATTAGATTAAACTAGATTAGATCAAATTAGATTAGATTAGATTAGATTGGAAATTGATGGTAAAACAACCACAAAATATCAGACAAAAGCCTCTCCGACTCGAACTTTTTTGAATAGTTTTGGCGATAAATGGTCCCATAACTCCGTCAGTTTTGGTCGGATTCTGATGAAACTTTGATTGTATGTTAGGTAAGACTCCCCCCTTTCCAAAAATGTACAAATCATGGCAATCGGTTGGAATAATAATCAAGTTACGCCATCTGTTGTAAAACCGCACGAACTTATCCATAGACCTATTTAGATTAGATTAGATCAGATTAGACTAGATTAGATTAAAGTAGATTAGATTAGATTAGATTGGATTAGATTATTGGTCTATGAATAAGTTCGTGCGGTTTTTTTTTCGAAATTTGAATTTCGGATCATTCCCATGGCTTTTAAACGCTTGGAAATGGTTGATTGATCAACTCCCAAAGTTTTTGCAACCTCTTCTTGCGTTTGAGCCGGATCTTGATCGAGCAATTCCTCCAATTCGGTATCCATGAACTTTGGCGGCGCGGCCAAAATCACCACTTTTAAAACGTGCAAACCACTTCTGGCACGTTCGCTCAGCTAGAGCATGCTCACCATAAACTTCCACCAAGATACGATGACTTTCGGCTGCTTTTTTCTTCATATTAAAGAATTCCCCGCAAAAACACATTATTTGGCACGAAATTCGACATTTTCAAGTGTGGTAAAAATATTGGTGTTTACGATTCAAATAAAAAACTTATACTGACGTTTGTGCCTTACGAGAGTAGCTCTCCAATGAATGTTTGGAAATGTGGATCGATGGAATAATAATCAAGTTACGCCATCTGTTGTAAAACCGCACGAACTTATCCATAGACCTATAGATTAGATTAGATTAGATTAGATCAGATTAGACTAGATTAGATTCGATTAGATTAGATTAGATTAGATTAGATTAGATTAGATTAGATTAGATTAGATTAGATTAGATTAGATTAGATTAGATTAGATTAGATTAGATTAGATTAGATTAGATTAGATTAGATTAGATTAGATTAGATTAGATTAGATTAGATTAGATTAGATTAGATTAGATTAGATTAGATTAGATTAGATTAGATTAGATTAGATTAGATTAGATTAGATTAGATTAGATTAGATTAGATTAGATTAGATTAGATTAGATTAGATTAGATTAGATTAGATCAGATTAGACTAGATTAGATTAAATTAGATTAGATTAGATTAGATTGGAAATTGATGGTAAAACAACCACAAAATATCAGACAAAAGCCTCTCCGACTCGAACTTTTTTGAATAGTTTTGGCGATAAATGGTCCCATAACTCCGTCAGTTTTGGTCGGATTTTGATGAAACTTTGATTGTATGTTAGGTAAGACTCCCCCCTTTCCAAAAATGTACAAATCATGGCAATCGGTTGGAATAATAATCAAGTTACGCCATCTGTTGTAAAACCGCACGAACTTATCCATAGACCTATTTAGATTAGATTAGATCAGATTAGACTAGATTAGATTAGATTAGATTAGATTAGATTAGATTAGATTAGATTAGATTAGATTAGATTAGATTAGATTAGATTATTGGTCTATGAATAAGTTCGTGCGGTTTTTTTTCGAAATTTGAATTTCGGATCATTCCCATGGCTTTTAAACGTTTGGAAATGGTTGATTGATCAACTCCCAAAGTTTTTGCAACCTCTTCTTGCGTTTGAGCCGGATCTTGATCGAGCAATTCCTCCAATTCGGTATCCATGAACTTTGGCGGCGCGGCCAAAATCACCACTTTTAAAACGTGCAAACCACTTCTGGCACGTTCGCTCAGCTAGAGCATGCTCACCATAAACTTCCACCAAGATACGATGACTTTCGGCTGCTTTTTTCTTCATATTAAAGAATTCCCCGCAAAAACACATTATTTGGCACGAAATTCGACATTTTCAAGTGTGGTAAAAATATTGGTGTTTACGATTCAAATAAAAAACTTATACTGACGTTTGTGCCTTACGAGAGTAGCTCTCCAATGAATGTTTGGAAATGTGGATCGATGGAATAATAATCAAGTTACGCCATCTGTTGTAAAACCGCACGAACTTATCCATAGACCTATAGATTAGATTAGATTAGATTAGATCAGATTAGACTAGATTAGATTAGATTAGATTAGAATAGATTAGATTAGATTAGATTAGATTAGATTAGATTAGATTAGATTAGATTAGATTAGATTAGATTAGATTAGATTAGATTAGATTAGATTAGATTAGATTAGATTAGATTAGATTAGATTAGATTAGATTAGATTAGATTAGATTAGATTAGATTAGATTAGATTAGATTAGATCAGATTAGACTAGATTAGATTAAATTAGATTAGATTAGATTAGATTGGAAATTGATGGTAAAACAACCACAAAATATCAGACAAAAGCCTCTCCGACTCGAACTTTTTTGAATAGTTTTGGCGATAAATGGTCCCATAACTCCGTCAGTTTTGGTCGGATTTTGATGAAACTTTGATTGTATGTTAGGTAAGACTCCCCCCTTTCCAAAAATGTACAAATCATGGCAATCGGTTGGAATAATAATCAAGTTACGCCATCTGTTGTAAAACCGCACGAACTTATCCATAGACCTATTTAGATTAGATTAGATCAGATTAGACTAGATTAGATTAGATTAGATTAGATTAGATTAGATTAGATTAGATTAGATTAGATTAGATTAGATTAGATTAGATTAGATTAGATTAGATTATTGGTCTATGAATAAGTTCGTGCGGTTTTTTTTCGAAATTTGAATTTCGGATCATTCCCATGGCTTTTAAACGTTTGGAAATGGTTGATTGATCAACTCCCAAAGTTTTTGCAAACTCTTCTTGCGTTTGAGCCGGATCTTGATCGAGCAATTCCTCCAATTCGGTATCCATGAACTTTGGCGGCGCGGCCAAAATCACCACTTTTAAAACGTGCAAACCACTTCTGGCACGTTCGCTCAGCTAGAGCATGCTCACCATAAACTTCCACCAAGATACGATGACTTTCGGCTGCTTTTTTCTTCATATTAAAGAATTCCCCGCAAAAACACATTATTTGGCACGAAATTCGACATTTTCAAGTGTGGTAAAAATATTGGTGTTTACGATTCAAATAAAAAACTTATACTGACGTTTGTGCCTTACGAGAGTAGCTCTCCAATGAATGTTTGGAAATGTGGATCGATGGAATAATAATCAAGTTACGCCATCTGTTGTAAAACCGCACGAACTTATCCATAGACCTATAGATTAGATTAGATTAGATTAGATCAGATTAGACTAGATTAGATTAGATTAGATTAGAATAGATTAGATTAGATTAGATTAGATTAGATTAGATTAGATTAGATTAGATTAGATTAGATTAGATTAGATTAGATTAGATTAGATTAGATTAGATTAGATTAGATTAGATTAGATTAGATTAGATTAGATTAGATTAGATTAGATTAGATTAGATTAGATTAGATTAGATTAGATTAGATTAGATTAGATCAGATTAGACTAGATTAGATTAAATTAGATTAGATTAGATTAGATTGGAAATTGATGGTAAAACAACCACAAAATATCAGACAAAAGCCTCTCCGACTCGAACTTTTTTGAATAGTTTTGGCCATAAATGGTCCCATAACTCCGTCAGTTTTGGTCGGATTTTGATGAAACTTTGATTGTATGTTAGGTAAGACTCCCCCCTTTCCAAAAATGTACAAATCATGGCAATCGGTTGGAATAATAATCAAGTTACGCCATCTGTTGTAAAACCGCACGAACTTATCCATAGACCTATTTAGATTAGATTAGATCAGATTAGACTAGATTAGATTAGATTAGATTAGATTAGATTAGATTAGATTAGATTAGATTAGATTAGATTAGATTAGATTAGATTAGATTATTGGTCTATGAATAAGTTCGTGCGGTTTTTTTTCGAAATTTGAATTTCGGATCATTCCCATGGCTTTTAAACGTTTGGAAATGGTTGATTGATCAACTCCCAAAGTTTTTGCAACCTCTTCTTGCGTTTGAGCCGGATCTTGATCGAGCAATTCCTCCAATTCGGTATCCATGAACTTTGGCGGCGCGGCCAAAATCACCACTTTTAAAGCGTGCAAACCACTTCTGGCACGTTCGCTCAGCTAGAGCATGCTCACCATAAACTTCCACCAAGATACGATGACTTTCGGCTGCTTTTTTCTTCATATTAAAGAATTCCCCGCAAAAACACATTATTTGGCACGAAATTCGACATTTTCAAGTGTGGTAAAAATATTGGTGTTTACGATTCAAATAAAAAACTTATACTGACGTTTGTGCCTTACGACAGTAGCTCTCCAATGAATGTTTGGAAATGTGGATCGATGGAATAATAATCAAGTTACGCCATCTGTTGTAAAACCGCACGAACTTATCCATAGACCTATAGATTAGATTAGATTAGATTAGATTAGATTAGATTAGATTAGATTAGATTAGATTAGATTAGATTAGATTAGATTAGATTAGATTAGATTAGATTAGATTAGATTAGATTAGATTAGATTAGATTAGATTAGATTAGATTAGATTAGATTAGATTAGATTAGATTAGATTAGATCAGATTAGACTAGATTAGATTAAACTAGATTAGATCAAATTAGATTAGATTAGATTAGATTGGAAATTGATGGTAAAACAACCACAAAATATCAGACAAAAGCCTCTCCGACTCGAACTTTTTTGAATAGTTTTGGCGATAAATGGTCCCATAACTCCGTCAGTTTTGGTCGGATTCTGATGAAACTTTGATTGTATGTTAGGTAAGACTCCCCCCTTTCCAAAAATGTACAAATCATGGCAATCGGTTGGAATAATAATCAAGTTACGCCATCTGTTGTAAAACCGCACGAACTTATCCATAGACCTATTTAGATTAGATTAGATCAGATTAGACTAGATTAGATTAAACTAGATTAGATTAGATTAGATTGGATTAGATTATTGGTCTATGAATAAGTTCGTGCGGTTTTTTTTCGAAATTTGAATTTCGGATCATTCCCATGGCTTTTAAACGCTTGGAAATGGTTGATTGATCAACTCCCAAAGTTTTTGCAACCTCTTCTTGCGTTTGAGCCGGATCTTGATCGAGCAATTCCTCCAATTCGGTATCCATGAACTTTGGCGGCGCGGCCAAAATCACCACTTTTAAAACGTGCAAACCACTTCTGGCACGTTCGCTCAGCTAGAGCATGCTCACCATAAACTTCCACCAAGATACGATGACTTTCGGCTGCTTTTTTCTTCATATTAAAGAATTCCCCGCAAAAACACATTATTTGGCACGAAATTCGACATTTTCAAGTGTGGTAAAAATATTGGTGTTTACGATTCAAATAAAAAACTTATACTGACGTTTGTGCCTTACGAGAGTAGCTCTCCAATGAATGTTTGGAAATGTGGATCGATGGAATAATAATCAAGTTACGCCATCTGTTGTAAAACCGCACGAACTTATCCATAGACCTATAGATTAGATTAGATTAGATTAGATCAGATTAGACTAGATTAGATTAGATTAGATTAGAATAGATTAGATTAGATTAGATTAGATTAGATTAGATTAGATTAGATTAGATTAGATTAGATTAGATTAGATTAGATTAGATTAGATTAGATTAGATTAGATTAGATTAGATTAGATTAGATTAGATTAGATTAGATTAGATTAGATTAGATTAGATTAGATTAGATCAGATTAGACTAGATTAGATTAAATTAGATTAGATTAGATTAGATTGGAAATTGATGGTAAAACAACCACAAAATATCAGACAAAAGCCTCTCCGACTCGAACTTTTTTGAATAGTTTTGGCGATAAATGGTCCCATAACTCCGTCAGTTTTGGTCGGATTTTGATGAAACTTTGATTGTATGTTAGGTAAGACTCCCCCCTTTCCAAAAATGTACAAATCATGGCAATCGGTTGGAATAATAATCAAGTTACGCCATCTGTTGTAAAACCGCACGAACTTATCCATAGACCTATTTAGATTAGATTAGATCAGATTAGACTAGATTAGATTAGATTAGATTAGATTAGATTAGATTAGATTAGATTAGATTAGATTAGATTAGATTAGATTAGATTAGATTAGATTAGATTAGATTAGATTAGATTAGATTATTGGTCTATGAATAAGTTCGTGCGGTTTTTTTTCGAAATTTGAATTTCGGATCATTCCCATGGCTTTTAAACGTTTGGAAATGGTTGATTGATCAACTCCCAAAGTTTTTGCAAACTCTTCTTGCGTTTGAGCCGGATCTTGATCGAGCAATTCCTCCAATTCGGTATCCATGAACTTTGGCGGCGCGGCCAAAATCACCACTTTTAAAACGTGCAAACCACTTCTGGCACGTTCGCTCAGCTAGAGCATGCTCACCATAAACTTCCACCAAGATACGATGACTTTCGGCTGCTTTTTTCTTCATATTAAAGAATTCCCCGCAAAAACACATTATTTGGCACGAAATTCGACATTTTCAAGTGTGGTAAAAATATTGGTGTTTACGATTCAAATAAAAAACTTATACTGACGTTTGTGCCTTACGAGAGTAGCTCTCCAATGAATGTTTGGAAATGTGGATCGATGGAATAATAATCAAGTTACGCCATCTGTTGTAAAACCGCACGAACTTATCCATAGACCTATAGATTAGATTAGATTAGATTAGATCAGATTAGACTAGATTAGATTAGATTAGATTAGAATAGATTAGATTAGATTAGATTAGATTAGATTAGATTAGATTAGATTAGATTAGATTAGATTAGATTAGATTAGATTAGATTAGATTAGATTAGATTAGATTAGATTAGATTAGATTAGATTAGATTAGATTAGATTAGATTAGATTAGATTAGATTAGATTAGATTAGATTAGATTAGATTAGATTAGATTAGATCAGATTAGACTAGATTAGATTAAATTAGATTAGATTAGATTAGATTGGAAATTGATGGTAAAACAACCACAAAATATCAGACAAAAGCCTCTCCGACTCGAACTTTTTTGAATAGTTTTGGCCATAAATGGTCCCATAACTCCGTCAGTTTTGGTCGGATTTTGATGAAACTTTGATTGTATGTTAGGTAAGACTCCCCCCTTTCCAAAAATGTACAAATCATGGCAATCGGTTGGAATAATAATCAAGTTACGCCATCTGTTGTAAAACCGCACGAACTTATCCATAGACCTATTTAGATTAGATTAGATCAGATTAGACTAGATTAGATTAGATTAGATTAGATTAGATTAGATTAGATTAGATTAGATTAGATTAGATTAGATTAGATTAGATTAGATTATTGGTCTATGAATAAGTTCGTGCGGTTTTTTTTCGAAATTTGAATTTCGGATCATTCCCATGGCTTTTAAACGTTTGGAAATGGTTGATTGATCAACTCCCAAAGTTTTTGCAACCTCTTCTTGCGTTTGAGCCGGATCTTGATCGAGCAATTCCTCCAATTCGGTATCCATGAACTTTGGCGGCGCGGCCAAAATCACCACTTTTAAAGCGTGCAGTGCAAACCACTTCTGGCACGTTCGCTCAGCTAGAGCATGCTCACCATAAACTTCCACCAAGATACGATGACTTTCGGCTGCTTTTTTCTTCATATTAAAGAATTCCCCGCAAAAACACATTATTTGGCACGAAATTCGACATTTTCAAGTGTGGTAAAAATATTGGTGTTTACGATTCAAATAAAAAACTTATACTGACGTTTGTGCCTTACGACAGTAGCTCTCCAATGAATGTTTGGAAATGTGGATCGATGGAATAATAATCAAGTTACGCCATCTGTTGTAAAACCGCACGAACTTATCCATAGACCTATAGATTAGATTAGATTAGATTAGATTAGATTAGATTAGATTAGATTAGATTAGATTAGATTAGATTAGATTAGATTAGATTAGATTAGATTAGATTAGATTAGATTAGATTAGATTAGATTAGATTAGATTAGATTAGATTAGATTAGATTAGATTAGATTAGATTAGATTAGATTAGATCAGATTAGACTAGATTAGATTAAACTAGATTAGATCAAATTAGATTAGATTAGATTAGATTGGAAATTGATGGTAAAACAACCACAAAATATCAGACAAAAGCCTCTCCGACTCGAACTTTTTTGAATAGTTTTGGCGATAAATGGTCCCATAACTCCGTCAGTTTTGGTCGGATTCTGATGAAACTTTGATTGTATGTTAGGTAAGACTCCCCCCTTTCCAAAAATGTACAAATCATGGCAATCGGTTGGAATAATAATCAAGTTACGCCATCTGTTGTAAAACCGCACGAACTTATCCATAGACCTATTTAGATTAGATTAGATCAGATTAGACTAGATTAGATTAAACTAGATTAGATTAGATTAGATTGGATTAGATTATTGGTCTATGAATAAGTTCGTGCGGTTTTTTTTCGAAATTTGAATTTCGGATCATTCCCATGGCTTTTAAACGCTTGGAAATGGTTGATTGATCAACTCCCAAAGTTTTTGCAACCTCTTCTTGCGTTTGAGCCGGATCTTGATCGAGCAATTCCTCCAATTCGGTATCCATGAACTTTGGCGGCGCGGCCAAAATCACCACTTTTAAAACGTGCAAACCACTTCTGGCACGTTCGCTCAGCTAGAGCATGCTCACCATAAACTTCCACCAAGATACGATGACTTTCGGCTGCTTTTTTCTTCATATTAAAGAATTCCCCGCAAAAACACATTATTTGGCACGAAATTCGACATTTTCAAGTGTGGTAAAAATATTGGTGTTTACGATTCAAATAAAAAACTTATACTGACGTTTGTGCCTTACGAGAGTAGCTCTCCAATGAATGTTTGGAAATGTGGATCGATGGAATAATAATCAAGTTACGCCATCTGTTGTAAAACCGCACGAACTTATCCATAGACCTATAGATTAGATTAGATTAGATTAGATCAGATTAGACTAGATTAGATTAGATTAGATTAGATTAGATTAGATTAGATTAGATTAGATTAGATTAGATTAGATTAGACTAGATTAGATTAGATTAGATTAGATTAGATTAGATTAGATTAGATTAGATTAGATTAGATTAGATTAGATTAGATTAGATTAGATTAGATTAGATTAGATTAGATTAGATTAGATTAGATTAGATTAGATTAGATTAGATTAGATTAGATTAGATTAGATTAGATTAGATTAGATTAGATTAGATTAGATTAGATTAGATTAGATTAGATCAGATTAGACTAGATTAGATTAGATTAGATTAGATTAGATTAGATTAGATTAGATTAGATTAGATTAGATTAGATTAGATTAGATTAGATTAGATTAGATTAGATTAGATTAGATTAGATTAGATTAGATTAGATTAGATTAGATTAGATTAGATTAGATTAGATTAGATTAGATTAGATTAGATTAGATTAGATTAGATTAGATTAGATTAGATTAGATTAGATTAGATTAGATTAGATTAGATCAGATTAGACTAGATTAGATTAAATTAGATTAGATTAGATTAGATTGGAAATTGATGGTAAAACAACCACAAAATATCAGACAAAAGCCTCTCCGACTCGAACTTTTTTGAATAGTTTTGGCGATAAATGGTCCCATAACTCCGTCAGTTTTGGTCGGATTTTGATGAAACTTTGATTGTATGTTAGGTAAGACTCCCCCCTTTCCAAAAATGTACAAATCATGGCAATCGGTTGGAATAATAATCAAGTTACGCCATCTGTTGTAAAACCGCACGAACTTATCCATAGACCTATTTAGATTAGATTAGATCAGATTAGACTAGATTAGATTAGATTAGATTAGATTAGATTAGATTAGATTAGATTAGATTAGATTAGATTAGATTAGATTAGATTATTGGTCTATGAATAAGTTCGTGCGGTTTTTTTTCGAAATTTGAATTTCGGATCATTCCCATGGCTTTTAAACGTTTGGAAATGGTTGATTGATCAACTCCCAAAGTTTTTGCAACCTCTTCTTGCGTTTGAGCCGGATCTTGATCGAGCAATTCCTCCAATTCGGTATCCATGAACTTTGGCGGCGCGGCCAAAATCACCACTTTTAAAACGTGCAAACCACTTCTGGCACGTTCGCTCAGCTAGAGCATGCTCACCATAAACTTCCACCAAGATACGATGACTTTCGGCTGCTTTTTTCTTCATATTAAAGAATTCCCCGCAAAAACACATTATTTGGCACGAAATTCGACATTTTCAAGTGTGGTAAAAATATTGGTGTTTACGATTCAAATAAAAAACTTATACTGACGTTTGTGCCTTACGAGAGTAGCTCTCCAATGAATGTTTGGAAATGTGGATCGATGGAATAATAATCAAGTTACGCCATCTGTTGTAAAACCGCACGAACTTATCCATAGACCTATAGATTAGATTAGATTAGATTAGATCAGATTAGACTAGATTAGATTAGATTAGATTAGAATAGATTAGATTAGATTAGATTAGATTAGATTAGATTAGATTAGATTAGATTAGATTAGATTAGATTAGATTAGATTAGATTAGATTAGATTAGATTAGATTAGATTAGATTAGATTAGATTAGATTAGATTAGATTAGATTAGATTAGATTAGATTAGATTAGATTAGATTAGATTAGATTAGATTAGATTAGATTAGATTAGATCAGATTAGACTAGATTAGATTAAATTAGATTAGATTAGATTAGATTGGAAATTGATGGTAAAACAACCACAAAATATCAGACAAAAGCCTCTCCGACTCGAACTTTTTTGAATAGTTTTGGCCATAAATGGTCCCATAACTCCGTCAGTTTTGGTCGGATTTTGATGAAACTTTGATTGTATGTTAGGTAAGACTCCCCCCTTTCCAAAAATGTACAAATCATGGCAATCGGTTGGAATAATAATCAAGTTACGCCATCTGTTGTAAAACCGCACGAACTTATCCATAGACCTATTTAGATTAGATTAGATCAGATTAGACTAGATTAGATTAGATTAGATTAGATTAGATTAGATTAGATTAGATTAGATTAGATTAGATTAGATTAGATTAGATTAGATTAGATTAGATTATTGGTCTATGAATAAGTTCGTGCGGTTTTTTTTTCGAAATTTGAATTTCGGATCATTCCCATGGCTTTTAAACGTTTGGAAATGGTTGATTGATCAACTCCCAAAGTTTTTGCAACCTCTTCTTGCGTTTGAGCCGGATCTTGATCGAGCAATTCCTCCAATTCGGTATCCATGAACTTTGGCGGCGCGGCCAAAATCACCACTTTTAAAGCGTGCAAACCACTTCTGGCACGTTCGCTCAGCTAGAGCATGCTCACCATAAACTTCCACCAAGATACGATGACTTTCGGCTGCTTTTTTCTTCATATTAAAGAATTCCCCGCAAAAACACATTATTTGGCACGAAATTCGACATTTTCAAGTGTGGTAAAAATATTGGTGTTTACGATTCAAATAAAAAACTTATACTGACGTTTGTGCCTTACGACAGTAGCTCTCCAATGAATGTTTGGAAATGTGGATCGATGGAATAATAATCAAGTTACGCCATCTGTTGTAAAACCGCACGAACTTATCCATAGACCTATAGATTAGATTAGATTAGATTAGATTAGATTAGATTAGATTAGATTAGATTAGATTAGATTAGATTAGATTAGATTAGATTAGATTAGATTAGATTAGATTAGATTAGATTAGATTAGATTAGATTAGATTAGATTAGATTAGATTAGATTAGATTAGATTAGATTAGATTAGATTAGATTAGATTAGATTAGATTAGATTAGATTAGATTAGATTAGATCAGATTAGACTAGATTAGATTAAACTAGATTAGATCAAATTAGATTAGATTAGATTAGATTGGAAATTGATGGTAAAACAACCACAAAATATCAGACAAAAGCCTCTCCGACTCGAACTTTTTTGAATAGTTTTGGCGATAAATGGTCCCATAACTCCGTCAGTTTTGGTCGGATTCTGATGAAACTTTGATTGTATGTTAGGTAAGACTCCCCCCTTTCCAAAAATGTACAAATCATGGCAATCGGTTGGAATAATAATCAAGTTACGCCATCTGTTGTAAAACCGCACGAACTTATCCATAGACCTATTTAGATTAGATTAGATCAGATTAGACTAGATTAGATTAAACTAGATTAGATTAGATTAGATTGGATTAGATTATTGGTCTATGAATAAGTTCGTGCGGTTTTTTTTTCGAAATTTGAATTTCGGATCATTCCCATGGCTTTTAAACGCTTGGAAATGGTTGATTGATCAACTCCCAAAGTTTTTGCAACCTCTTCTTGCGTTTGAGCCGGATCTTGATCGAGCAATTCCTCCAATTCGGTATCCATGAACTTTGGCGGCGCGGCCAAAATCACCACTTTTAAAACGTGCAAACCACTTCTGGCACGTTCGCTCAGCTAGAGCATGCTCACCATAAACTTCCACCAAGATACGATGACTTTCGGCTGCTTTTTTCTTCATATTAAAGAATTCCCCGCAAAAACACATTATTTGGCACGAAATTCGACATTTTCAAGTGTGGTAAAAATATTGGTGTTTACGATTCAAATAAAAAACTTATACTGACGTTTGTGCCTTACGAGAGTAGCTCTCCAATGAATGTTTGGAAATGTGGATCGATGGAATAATAATCAAGTTACGCCATCTGTTGTAAAACCGCACGAACTTATCCATAGACCTATAGATTAGATTAGATTAGATTAGATCAGATTAGACTAGATTAGATTAGATTAGATTAGATTAGATTAGATTAGATTAGATTAGATTAGATTAGATTAGACTAGATTAGATTAGATTAGATTAGATTAGATTAGATTAGATTAGATTAGATTAGATTAGATTAGATTAGATTAGATTAGATTAGATTAGATTAGATTAGATTAGATTAGATTAGATTAGATTAGATTAGATTAGATTAGATTAGATTAGATTAGATTAGATTAGATTAGATTAGATTAGATTAGATCAGATTAGACTAGATTAGATTAGATTAGATTAGATTAGATTAGATTAGATTAGATTAGATTAGATTAGATTAGATTAGATTAGATTAGATTAGATTAGATTAGATTAGATTAGATTAGATTAGATTAGATTAGATTAGATTAGATTAGATTAGATTAGATTAGATTAGATTAGATCAGATTAGACTAGATTAGATTAAATTAGATTAGATTAGATTAGATTGGAAATTGATGGTA
The DNA here is from genome assembly GCF_027943255.1 of Anastrepha obliqua. Taxonomy (NCBI): domain Eukaryota; kingdom Metazoa; phylum Arthropoda; class Insecta; order Diptera; family Tephritidae; genus Anastrepha; species Anastrepha obliqua. The sequence goes on from NW_026562242.1 coordinate 172,355, forward strand.
AAACAACCACAAAATATCAGACAAAAGCCTCTCCGACTCGAACTTTTTTGAATAGTTTTGGCGATAAATGGTCCCATAACTCCGTCAGTTTTGGTCGGATTTTGATGAAACTTTGATTGTATGTTAGGTAAGACTCCCCCCTTTCCAAAAATGTACAAATCATGGCAATCGGTTGGAATAATAATCAAGTTACGCCATCTGTTGTAAAACCGCACGAACTTATCCATAGACCTATTTAGATTAGATTAGATCAGATTAGACTAGATTAGATTAGATTAGATTAGATTAGATTAGATTAGATTAGATTAGATTAGATTAGATTAGATTAGATTAGATTAGATTAGATTAGATTATTGGTCTATGAATAAGTTCGTGCGGTTTTTTTTCGAAATTTGAATTTCGGATCATTCCCATGGCTTTTAAACGTTTGGAAATGGTTGATTGATCAACTCCCAAAGTTTTTGCAAACTCTTCTTGCGTTTGAGCCGGATCTTGATCGAGCAATTCCTCCAATTCGGTATCCATGAACTTTGGCGGCGCGGCCAAAATCACCACTTTTAAAACGTGCAAACCACTTCTGGCACGTTCGCTCAGCTAGAGCATGCTCACCATAAACTTCCACCAAGATACGATGACTTTCGGCTGCTTTTTTCTTCATATTAAAGAATTCCCCGCAAAAACACATTATTTGGCACGAAATTCGACATTTTCAAGTGTGGTAAAAATATTGGTGTTTACGATTCAAATAAAAAACTTATACTGACGTTTGTGCCTTACGAGAGTAGCTCTCCAATGAATGTTTGGAAATGTGGATCGATGGAATAATAATCAAGTTACGCCATCTGTTGTAAAACCGCACGAACTTATCCATAGACCTATAGATTAGATTAGATTAGATTAGATCAGATTAGACTAGATTAGATTAGATTAGATTAGAATAGATTAGATTAGATTAGATTAGATTAGATTAGATTAGATTAGATTAGATTAGATTAGATTAGATTAGATTAGATTAGATTAGATTAGATTAGATTAGATTAGATTAGATTAGATTAGATTAGATTAGATTAGATTAGATTAGATTAGATTAGATTAGATTAGATTAGATTAGATTAGATTAGATTAGATCAGATTAGACTAGATTAGATTAAATTAGATTAGATTAGATTAGATTGGAAATTGATGGTAAAACAACCACAAAATATCAGACAAAAGCCTCTCCGACTCGAACTTTTTTGAATAGTTTTGGCCATAAATGGTCCCATAACTCCGTCAGTTTTGGTCGGATTTTGATGAAACTTTGATTGTATGTTAGGTAAGACTCCCCCCTTTCCAAAAATGTACAAATCATGGCAATCGGTTGGAATAATAATCAAGTTACGCCATCTGTTGTAAAACCGCACGAACTTATCCATAGACCTATTTAGATTAGATTAGATCAGATTAGACTAGATTAGATTAGATTAGATTAGATTAGATTAGATTAGATTAGATTAGATTAGATTAGATTAGATTAGATTAGATTATTGGTCTATGAATAAGTTCGTGCGGTTTTTTTTTCGAAATTTGAATTTCGGATCATTCCCATGGCTTTTAAACGTTTGGAAATGGTTGATTGATCAACTCCCAAAGTTTTTGCAACCTCTTCTTGCGTTTGAGCCGGATCTTGATCGAGCAATTCCTCCAATTCGGTATCCATGAACTTTGGCGGCGCGGCCAAAATCACCACTTTTAAAGCGTGCAAACCACTTCTGGCACGTTCGCTCAGCTAGAGCATGCTCACCATAAACTTCCACCAAGATACGATGACTTTCGGCTGCTTTTTTCTTCATATTAAAGAATTCCCCGCAAAAACACATTATTTGGCACGAAATTCGACATTTTCAAGTGTGGTAAAAATATTGGTGTTTACGATTCAAATAAAAAACTTATACTGACGTTTGTGCCTTACGACAGTAGCTCTCCAATGAATGTTTGGAAATGTGGATCGATGGAATAATAATCAAGTTACGCCATCTGTTGTAAAACCGCACGAACTTATCCATAGACCTATAGATTAGATTAGATTAGATTAGATTAGATTAGATTAGATTAGATTAGATTAGATTAGATTAGATTAGATTAGATTAGATTAGATTAGATTAGATTAGATTAGATTAGATTAGATTAGATTAGATTAGATTAGATTAGATTAGATTAGATTAGATTAGATTAGATTAGATCAGATTAGACTAGATTAGATTAAACTAGATTAGATCAAATTAGATTAGATTAGATTAGATTGGAAATTGATGGTAAAACAACCACAAAATATCAGACAAAAGCCTCTCCGACTCGAACTTTTTTGAATAGTTTTGGCGATAAATGGTCCCATAACTCCGTCAGTTTTGGTCGGATTCTGATGAAACTTTGATTGTATGTTAGGTAAGACTCCCCCCTTTCCAAAAATGTACAAATCATGGCAATCGGTTGGAATAATAATCAAGTTACGCCATCTGTTGTAAAACCGCACGAACTTATCCATAGACCTATTTAGATTAGATTAGATCAGATTAGACTAGATTAGATTAAACTAGATTAGATTAGATTAGATTGGATTAGATTATTGGTCTATGAATAAGTTCGTGCGGTTTTTTTTCGAAATTTGAATTTCGGATCATTCCCATGGCTTTTAAACGCTTGGAAATGGTTGATTGATCAACTCCCAAAGTTTTTGCAACCTCTTCTTGCGTTTGAGCCGGATCTTGATCGAGCAATTCCTCCAATTCGGTATCCATGAACTTTGGCGGCGCGGCCAAAATCACCACTTTTAAAACGTGCAAACCACTTCTGGCACGTTCGCTCAGCTAGAGCATGCTCACCATAAACTTCCACCAAGATACGATGACTTTCGGCTGCTTTTTTCTTCATATTAAAGAATTCCCCGCAAAAACACATTATTTGGCACGAAATTCGACATTTTCAAGTGTGGTAAAAATATTGGTGTTTACGATTCAAATAAAAAACTTATACTGACGTTTGTGCCTTACGAGAGTAGCTCTCCAATGAATGTTTGGAAATGTGGATCGATGGAATAATAATCAAGTTACGCCATCTGTTGTAAAACCGCACGAACTTATCCATAGACCTATAGATTAGATTAGATTAGATTAGATCAGATTAGACTAGATTAGATTAGATTAGATTAGATTAGATTAGATTAGATTAGATTAGATTAGATTAGATTAGATTAGATTAGATTAGACTAGATTAGATTAGATTAGATTAGATTAGATTAGATTAGATTAGATTAGATTAGATTAGATTAGATTAGATTAGATTAGATTAGATTAGATTAGATTAGATTAGATTAGATTAGATTAGATTAGATTAGATTAGATTAGATTAGATTAGATTAGATTAGATTAGATTAGATTAGATTAGATTAGATTAGATTAGATTAGATTAGATCAGATTAGACTAGATTAGATTAGATTAGATTAGATTAGATTAGATTAGATTAGATTAGATTAGATTAGATTAGATTAGATTAGATTAGATTAGATTAGATTAGATTAGATTAGATTAGATTAGATTAGATTAGATTAGATTAGATTAGATTAGATTAGATTAGATTAGATTAGATTAGATTAGATTAGATTAGATTAGATTAGATTAGATTAGATTAGATTAGATTAGATTAGATTAGATTAGATCAGATTAGACTAGATTAGATTAAATTAGATTAGATTAGATTAGATTGGAAATTGATGGTAAAACAACCACAAAATATCAGACAAAAGCCTCTCCGACTCGAACTTTTTTGAATAGTTTTGGCGATAAATGGTCCCATAACTCCGTCAGTTTTGGTCGGATTTTGATGAAACTTTGATTGTATGTTAGGTAAGACTCCCCCCTTTCCAAAAATGTACAAATCATGGCAATCGGTTGGAATAATAATCAAGTTACGCCATCTGTTGTAAAACCGCACGAACTTATCCATAGACCTATTTAGATTAGATTAGATCAGATTAGACTAGATTAGATTAGATTAGATTAGATTAGATTAGATTAGATTAGATTAGATTAGATTAGATTAGATTAGATTAGATTATTGGTCTATGAATAAGTTCGTGCGGTTTTTTTTCGAAATTTGAATTTCGGATCATTCCCATGGCTTTTAAACGTTTGGAAATGGTTGATTGATCAACTCCCAAAGTTTTTGCAACCTCTTCTTGCGTTTGAGCCGGATCTTGATCGAGCAATTCCTCCAATTCGGTATCCATGAACTTTGGCGGCGCGGCCAAAATCACCACTTTTAAAACGTGCAAACCACTTCTGGCACGTTCGCTCAGCTAGAGCATGCTCACCATAAACTTCCACCAAGATACGATGACTTTCGGCTGCTTTTTTCTTCATATTAAAGAATTCCCCGCAAAAACACATTATTTGGCACGAAATTCGACATTTTCAAGTGTGGTAAAAATATTGGTGTTTACGATTCAAATAAAAAACTTATACTGACGTTTGTGCCTTACGAGAGTAGCTCTCCAATGAATGTTTGGAAATGTGGATCGATGGAATAATAATCAAGTTACGCCATCTGTTGTAAAACCGCACGAACTTATCCATAGACCTATAGATTAGATTAGATTAGATTAGATCAGATTAGACTAGATTAGATTAGATTAGATTAGAATAGATTAGATTAGATTAGATTAGATTAGATTAGATTAGATTAGATTAGATTAGATTAGATTAGATTAGATTAGATTAGATTAGATTAGATTAGATTAGATTAGATTAGATTAGATTAGATTAGATTAGATTAGATTAGATTAGATTAGATTAGATTAGATTAGATTAGATTAGATTAGATTAGATTAGATTAGATCAGATTAGACTAGATTAGATTAAATTAGATTAGATTAGATTAGATTGGAAATTGATGGTAAAACAACCACAAAATATCAGACAAAAGCCTCTCCGACTCGAACTTTTTTGAATAGTTTTGGCCATAAATGGTCCCATAACTCCGTCAGTTTTGGTCGGATTTTGATGAAACTTTGATTGTATGTTAGGTAAGACTCCCCCCTTTCCAAAAATGTACAAATCATGGCAATCGGTTGGAATAATAATCAAGTTACGCCATCTGTTGTAAAACCGCACGAACTTATCCATAGACCTATTTAGATTAGATTAGATCAGATTAGACTAGATTAGATTAGATTAGATTAGATTAGATTAGATTAGATTAGATTAGATTAGATTAGATTAGATTAGATTAGATTATTGGTCTATGAATAAGTTCGTGCGGTTTTTTTTCGAAATTTGAATTTCGGATCATTCCCATGGCTTTTAAACGTTTGGAAATGGTTGATTGATCAACTCCCAAAGTTTTTGCAACCTCTTCTTGCGTTTGAGCCGGATCTTGATCGAGCAATTCCTCCAATTCGGTATCCATGAACTTTGGCGGCGCGGCCAAAATCACCACTTTTAAAGCGTGCAAACCACTTCTGGCACGTTCGCTCAGCTAGAGCATGCTCACCATAAACTTCCACCAAGATACGATGACTTTCGGCTGCTTTTTTCTTCATATTAAAGAATTCCCCGCAAAAACACATTATTTGGCACGAAATTCGACATTTTCAAGTGTGGTAAAAATATTGGTGTTTACGATTCAAATAAAAAACTTATACTGACGTTTGTGCCTTACGACAGTAGCTCTCCAATGAATGTTTGGAAATGTGGATCGATGGAATAATAATCAAGTTACGCCATCTGTTGTAAAACCGCACGAACTTATCCATAGACCTATAGATTAGATTAGATTAGATTAGATTAGATTAGATTAGATTAGATTAGATTAGATTAGATTAGATTAGATTAGATTAGATTAGATTAGATTAGATTAGATTAGATTAGATTAGATTAGATTAGATTAGATTAGATTAGATTAGATTAGATTAGATTAGATTAGATTAGATTAGATTAGATTAGATTAGATTAGATTAGATTAGATTAGATTAGATTAGATTAGATTAGATTAGATTAGATCAGATTAGACTAGATTAGATTAAACTAGATTAGATCAAATTAGATTAGATTAGATTAGATTGGAAATTGATGGTAAAACAACCACAAAATATCAGACAAAAGCCTCTCCGACTCGAACTTTTTTGAATAGTTTTGGCGATAAATGGTCCCATAACTCCGTCAGTTTTGGTCGGATTCTGATGAAACTTTGATTGTATGTTAGGTAAGACTCCCCCCTTTCCAAAAATGTACAAATCATGGCAATCGGTTGGAATAATAATCAAGTTACGCCATCTGTTGTAAAACCGCACGAACTTATCCATAGACCTATTTAGATTAGATTAGATCAGATTAGACTAGATTAGATTAAACTAGATTAGATTAGATTAGATTGGATTAGATTATTGGTCTATGAATAAGTTCGTGCGGTTTTTTTTCGAAATTTGAATTTCGGATCATTCCCATGGCTTTTAAACGCTTGGAAATGGTTGATTGATCAACTCCCAAAGTTTTTGCAACCTCTTCTTGCGTTTGAGCCGGATCTTGATCGAGCAATTCCTCCAATTCGGTATCCATGAACTTTGGCGGCGCGGCCAAAATCACCACTTTTAAAACGTGCAAACCACTTCTGGCACGTTCGCTCAGCTAGAGCATGCTCACCATAAACTTCCACCAAGATACGATGACTTTCGGCTGCTTTTTTCTTCATATTAAAGAATTCCCCGCAAAAACACATTATTTGGCACGAAATTCGACATTTTCAAGTGTGGTAAAAATATTGGTGTTTACGATTCAAATAAAAAACTTATACTGACGTTTGTGCCTTACGAGAGTAGCTCTCCAATGAATGTTTGGAAATGTGGATCGATGGAATAATAATCAAGTTACGCCATCTGTTGTAAAACCGCACGAACTTATCCATAGACCTATAGATTAGATTAGATTAGATTAGATCAGATTAGACTAGATTAGATTAGATTAGATTAGATTAGATTAGATTAGATTAGATTAGATTAGATTAGATTAGATTAGATTAGATTAGACTAGATTAGATTAGATTAGATTAGATTAGATTAGATTAGATTAGATTAGATTAGATTAGATTAGATTAGATTAGATTAGATTAGATTAGATTAGATTAGATTAGATTAGATTAGATTAGATTAGATTAGATTAGATTAGATTAGATTAGATTAGATTAGATTAGATTAGATTAGATTAGATCAGATTAGACTAGATTAGATTAGATTAGATTAGATTAGATTAGATTAGATTAGATTAGATTAGATTAGATTAGATTAGATTAGATTAGATTAGATTAGATTAGATTAGATTAGATTAGATTAGATTAGATTAGATTAGATTAGATTAGATTAGATTAGATTAGATTAGATCAGATTAGACTAGATTAGATTAAATTAGATTAGATTAGATTAGATTGGAAATTGATGGTAAAACAACCACAAAATATCAGACAAAAGCCTCTCCGACTCGAACTTTTTTGAATAGTTTTGGCGATAAATGGTCCCATAACTCCGTCAGTTTTGGTCGGATTTTGATGAAACTTTGATTGTATGTTAGGTAAGACTCCCCCCTTTCCAAAAATGTACAAATCATGGCAATCGGTTGGAATAATAATCAAGTTACGCCATCTGTTGTAAAACCGCACGAACTTATCCATAGACCTATTTAGATTAGATTAGATCAGATTAGACTAGATTAGATTAGATTAGATTAGATTAGATTAGATTAGATTAGATTAGATTAGATTAGATTAGATTAGATTAGATTAGATTAGATTAGATTAGATTATTGGTCTATGAATAAGTTCGTGCGGTTTTTTTTCGAAATTTGAATTTCGGATCATTCCCATGGCTTTTAAACGTTTGGAAATGGTTGATTGATCAACTCCCAAAGTTTTTGCAACCTCTTCTTGCGTTTGAGCCGGATCTTGATCGAGCAATTCCTCCAATTCGGTATCCATGAACTTTGGCGGCGCGGCCAAAATCACCACTTTTAAAACGTGCAAACCACTTCTGGCACGTTCGCTCAGCTAGAGCATGCTCACCATAAACTTCCACCAAGATACGATGACTTTCGGCTGCTTTTTTCTTCATATTAAAGAATTCCCCGCAAAAACACATTATTTGGCACGAAATTCGACATTTTCAAGTGTGGTAAAAATATTGGTGTTTACGATTCAAATAAAAAACTTATACTGACGTTTGTGCCTTACGAGAGTAGCTCTCCAATGAATGTTTGGAAATGTGGATCGATGGAATAATAATCAAGTTACGCCATCTGTTGTAAAACCGCACGAACTTATCCATAGACCTATAGATTAGATTAGATTAGATTAGATCAGATTAGACTAGATTAGATTAGATTAGATTAGATTAGATTAGATTAGATTAGATTAGATTAGATTAGATTAGATTAGATTAGATTAGATTAGATTAGATTAGATTAGATTAGATTAGATTAGATTAGATTAGATTAGATTAGATTAGATTAGATTAGATTAGATTAGATTAGATTAGATTAGATTAGATTAGATTAGATTAGATTAGATTAGATTAGATTAGATTAGATTAGATTAGATTAGATTAGATTAGATTAGATCAGATTAGACTAGATTAGATTAAATTAGATTAGATTAGATTAGATTGGAAATTGATGGTAAAACAACCACAAAATATCAGACAAAAGCCTCTCCGACTCGAACTTTTTTGAATAGTTTTGGCGATAAATGGTCCCATAACTCCGTCAGTTTTGGTCGGATTTTGATGAAACTTTGATTGTATGTTAGGTAAGACTCCCCCCTTTCCAAAAATGTACAAATCATGGCAATCGGTTGGAATAATAATCAAGTTACGCCATCTGTTGTAAAACCGCACGAACTTATCCATAGACCTATTTAGATTAGATTAGATCAGATTAGACTAGATTAGATTAGATTAGATTAGATTAGATTAGATTAGATTAGATTAGATTAGATTAGATTAGATTAGATTAGATTAGATTAGATTAGATTAGATTATTGGTCTATGAATAAGTTCGTGCGGTTTTTTTTCGAAATTTGAATTTCGGATCATTCCCATGGCTTTTAAACGTTTGGAAATGGTTGATTGATCAACTCCCAAAGTTTTTGCAACCTCTTCTTGCGTTTGAGCCGGATCTTGATCGAGCAATTCCTCCAATTCGGTATCCATGAACTTTGGCGGCGCGGCCAAAATCACCACTTTTAAAGCGTGCAAACCACTTCTGGCACGTTCGCTCAGCTAGAGCATGCTCACCATAAACTTCCACCAAGATACGATGACTTTCGGCTGCTTTTTTCTTCATATTAAAGAATTCCCCGCAAAAACACATTATTTGGCACGAAATTCGACATTTTCAAGTGTGGTAAAAATATTGGTGTTTACGATTCAAATAAAAAACTTATACTGACGTTTGTGCCTTACGACAGTAGCTCTCCAATGAATGTTTGGAAATGTGGATCGATGGAATAATAATCAAGTTACGCCACTTGTTGTAAAACCGCACGAACTTATCCATAGACCTATAGATTAGATTAGATTAGATTAGATTAGATTAGATTAGATTAGATTAGATTAGATTAGATTAGATTAGATTAGATTAGATTAGATTAGATTAGATTAGATTAGATTAGATTAGATTAGATTAGATTAGATTAGATTAGATTAGATTAGATTAGATTAGATTAGATTAGATTAGATTAGATTAGATTAGATCAGATTAGACTAGATTAGATTAAACTAGATTAGATCAAATTAGATTAGATTAGATTAGATTGGAAATTGATGGTAAAACAACCACAAAATATCAGACAAAAGCCTCTCCGACTCGAACTTTTTTGAATAGTTTTGGCGATAAATGGTCCCATAACTCCGTCAGTTTTGGTCGGATTCTGATGAAACTTTGATTGTATGTTAGGTAAGACTCCCCCCTTTCCAAAAATGTACAAATCATGGCAATCGGTTGGAATAATAATCAAGTTACGCCATCTGTTGTAAAACCGCACGAACTTATCCATAGACCTATTTAGATTAGATTAGATCAGATTAGACTAGATTAGATTAAACTAGATTAGATTAGATTAGATTGGATTAGATTATTGGTCTATGAATAAGTTCGTGCGGTTTTTTTTCGAAATTTGAATTTCGGATCATTCCCATGGCTTTTAAACGCTTGGAAATGGTTGATTGATCAACTCCCAAAGTTTTTGCAACCTCTTCTTGCGTTTGAGCCGGATCTTGATCGAGCAATTCCTCCAATTCGGTATCCATGAACTTTGGCGGCGCGGCCAAAATCACCACTTTTAAAACGTGCAAACCACTTCTGGCACGTTCGCTCAGCTAGAGCATGCTCACCATAAACTTCCACCAAGATACGATGACTTTCGGCTGCTTTTTTCTTCATATTAAAGAATTCCCCGCAAAAACACATTATTTGGCACGAAATTCGACATTTTCAAGTGTGGTAAAAATATTGGTGTTTACGATTCAAATAAAAAACTTATACTGACGTTTGTGCCTTACGAGAGTAGCTCTCCAATGAATGTTTGGAAATGTGGATCGATGGAATAATAATCAAGTTACGCCATCTGTTGTAAAACCGCACGAACTTATCCATAGACCTATAGATTAGATTAGATTAGATTAGATCAGATTAGACTAGATTAGATTAGATTAGATTAGATTAGATTAGATTAGATTAGATTAGATTAGATTAGATTAGATTAGATTAGATTAGATTAGATTAGATTAGATTAGATTAGATTAGATTAGATTAGATTAGATTAGATTAGATTAGATTAGATTAGATTAGATTAGATTAGATTAGATTAGATTAGATTAGATTAGATTAGATTAGATTAGATTAGATTAGATTAGATTAGATTAGATTAGATTAGATTAGATTAGATTAGATTAGATTAGATTAGATTAGATCAGATTAGACTAGATTAGATTAGATTAGATTAGATTAGATTAGATTAGATTAGATTAGATTAGATTAGATTAGATTAGATTAGATTAGATTAGATTAGATTAGATTAGATTAGATTAGATTAGATTAGATTAGATTAGATTAGATTAGATTAGATTAGATTAGATTAGATTAGATTAGATCAGATTAGACTAGATTAGATTAAATTAGATTAGATTAGATTAGATTGGAAATTGATGGTAAAACAACCACAAAATATCAGACAAAAGCCTCTCCGACTCGAACTTTTTTGAATAGTTTTGGCGATAAATGGTCCCATAACTCCGTCAGTTTTGGTCGGATTTTGATGAAACTTTGATTGTATGTTAGTAAGACTCCCCCCTTTCCAAAAATGTACAAATCATGGCAATCGGTTGGAATAATAATCAAGTTACGCCATCTGTTGTAAAACCGCACGAACTTATCCATAGACCTATTTAGATTAGATTAGATCAGATTAGACTAGATTAGATTAGATTAGATTAGATTAGATTAGATTAGATTAGATTAGATTAGATTAGATTAGATTAGATTAGATTAGATTAGATTAGATTAGATTATTGGTCTATGAATAAGTTCGTGCGGTTTTTTTTTCGAAATTTGAATTTCGGATCATTCCCATGGCTTTTAAACGTTTGGAAATGGTTGATTGATCAACTCCCAAAGTTTTTGCAACCTCTTCTTGCGTTTGAGCCGGATCTTGATCGAGCAATTCCTCCAATTCGGTATCCATGAACTTTGGCGGCGCGGCCAAAATCACCACTTTTAAAACGTGCAAACCACTTCTGGCACGTTCGCTCAGCTAGAGCATGCTCACCATAAACTTCCACCAAGATACGATGACTTTCGGCTGCTTTTTTCTTCATATTAAAGAATTCCCCGCAAAAACACATTATTTGGCACGAAATTCGACATTTTCAAGTGTGGTAAAAATATTGGTGTTTACGATTCAAATAAAAAACTTATACTGACGTTTGTGCCTTACGAGAGTAGCTCTCCAATGAATGTTTGGAAATGTGGATCGATGGAATAATAATCAAGTTACGCCATCTGTTGTAAAACCGCACGAACTTATCCATAGACCTATAGATTAGATTAGATTAGATTAGATCAGATTAGACTAGATTAGATTAGATTAGATTAGATTAGATTAGATTAGATTAGATTAGATTAGATTAGATTAGATTAGATTAGATTAGATTAGATTAGATTAGATTAGATTAGATTAGATTAGATTAGATTAGATTAGATTAGATTAGATTAGATTAGATTAGATTAGATTAGATTAGATTAGATTAGATTAGATTAGATTAGATTAGATTAGATTAGATTAGATTAGATTAGATTAGATTAGATTAGATTAGATTAGATCAGATTAGACTAGATTAGATTAAATTAGATTAGATTAGATTAGATTGGAAATTGATGGTAAAACAACCACAAAATATCAGACAAAAGCCTCTCCGACTCGAACTTTTTTGAATAGTTTTGGCGATAAATGGTCCCATAACTCCGTCAGTTTTGGTCGGATTTTGATGAAACTTTGATTGTATGTTAGGTAAGACTCCCCCCTTTCCAAAAATGTACAAATCATGGCAATCGGTTGGAATAATAATCAAGTTACGCCATCTGTTGTAAAACCGCACGAACTTATCCATAGACCTATTTAGATTAGATTAGATCAGATTAGACTAGATTAGATTAGATTAGATTAGATTAGATTAGATTAGATTAGATTAGATTAGATTAGATTAGATTAGATTAGATTAGATTATTGGTCTATGAATAAGTTCGTGCGGTTTTTTTTCGAAATTTGAATTTCGGATCATTCCCATGGCTTTTAAACGTTTGGAAATGGTTGATTGATCAACTCCCAAAGTTTTTGCAACCTCTTCTTGCGTTTGAGCCGGATCTTGATCGAGCAATTCCTCCAATTCGGTATCCATGAACTTTGGCGGCGCGGCCAAAATCACCACTTTTAAAGCGTGCAAACCACTTCTGGCACGTTGGCTCAGCTAGAGCATGCTCACCATAAACTTCCACCAAGATACGATGACTTTCGGCTGCTTTTTTCTTCATATTAAAGAATTCCCCGCAAAAACACATTATTTGGCACGAAATTCGACATTTTCAAGTGTGGTAAAAATATTGGTGTTTACGATTCAAATAAAAAACTTATACTGACGTTTGTGCCTTACGACAGTAGCTCTCCAATGAATGTTTGGAAATGTGGATCGATGGAATAATAATCAAGTTACGCCACTTGTTGTAAAACCGCACGAACTTATCCATAGACCTATAGATTAGATTAGATTAGATTAGATTAGATTAGATTAGATTAGATTAGATTAGATTAGATTAGATTAGATTAGATTAGATTAGATTAGATTAGATTAGATTATATTAGATTAGATTAGATTAGATTATATTAGATTAGATTAGATTAGATTAGATTAGATTAGATTAGATTAGATTAGATTAGATTAGATTAGATTAGATTAGATTAGATTAGATTAGATTAGATTAGATTAGATTAGATTAGATTAGATTAGATTAGATTAGATTAGATTAGATTAGATCAGATTAGACTAGATTAGATTAAACTAGATTAGATCAAATTAGATTAGATTAGATTAGATTGGAAATTGATGGTAAAACAACCACAAAATATCAGACAAAAGCCTCTCCGACTCGAACTTTTTTGAATAGTTTTGGCGATAAATGGTCCCATAACTCCGTCAGTTTTGGTCGGATTCTGATGAAACTTTGATTGTATGTTAGGTAAGACTCCCCCCTTTCCAAAAATGTACAAATCATGGCAATCGGTTGGAATAATAATCAAGTTACGCCATCTGTTGTAAAACCGCACGAACTTATCCATAGACCTATTTAGATTAGATTAGATCAGATTAGACTAGATTAGATTAAAGTAGATTAGATTAGATTAGATTGGATTAGATTATTGGTCTATGAATAAGTTCGTGCGGTTTTTTTTCGAAATTTGAATTTCGGATCATTCCCATGGCTTTTAAACGCTTGGAAATGGTTGATTGATCAACTCCCAAAGTTTTTGCAACCTCTTCTTGCGTTTGAGCCGGATCTTGATCGAGCAATTCCTCCAATTCGGTATCCATGAACTTTGGCGGCGCGGCCAAAATCACCACTTTTAAAACGTGCAAACCACTTCTGGCACGTTCGCTCAGCTAGAGCATGCTCACCATAAACTTCCACCAAGATACGATGACTTTCGGCTGCTTTTTTCTTCATATTAAAGAATTCCCCGCAAAAACACATTATTTGGCACGAAATTCGACATTTTCAAGTGTGGTAAAAATATTGGTGTTTACGATTCAAATAAAAAACTTATACTGACGTTTGTGCCTTACGAGAGTAGCTCTCCAATGAATGTTTGGAAATGTGGATCGATGGAATAATAATCAAGTTACGCCATCTGTTGTAAAACCGCACGAACTTATCCATAGACCTATAGATTAGATTAGATTAGATTAGATCAGATTAGACTAGATTAGATTCGATTAGATTAGATTAGATTAGATTAGATTAGATTAGATTAGATTAGATTAGATTAGATTAGATTAGATTAGATTAGATTAGATTAGATTAGATTAGATTAGATTAGATTAGATTAGATTAGATTAGATTAGATTAGATTAGATTAGATTAGATTAGATTAGATTAGATTAGATTAGATTAGATTAGATTAGATTAGATTAGATTAGATTAGATTAGATTAGATTAGATTAGATTAGATTAGATTAGATTAGATTAGATTAGATTAGATTAGATTAGATTAGATTAGATTAGATTAGATTAGATTAGATTAGATTAGATTAGATTAGATTAGATTAGATTAGATTAGATTAGATTAGATCAGATTAGACTAGATTAGATTAAATTAGATTAGATTAGATTAGATTGGAAATTGATGGTAAAACAACCACAAAATATCAGACAAAAGCCTCTCCGACTCGAACTTTTTTGAATAGTTTTGGCCATAAATGGTCCCATAACTCCGTCAGTTTTGGTCGGATTTTGATGAAACTTTGATTGTATGTTAGGTAAGACTCCCCCCTTTCCAAAAATGTACAAATCATGGCAATCGGTTGGAATAATAATCAAGTTACGCCATCTGTTGTAAAACCGCACGAACTTATCCATAGACCTATTTAGATTAGATTAGATCAGATTAGACTAGATTAGATTAGATTAGATTAGATTAGATTAGATTAGATTAGATTAGATTAGATTAGATTAGATTAGATTAGATTAGATTAGATTAGATTATTGGTCTATGAATAAGTTCGTGCGGTTTTTTTTCGAAATTTGAATTTCGGATCATTCCCATGGCTTTTAAACGTTTGGAAATGGTTGATTGATCAACTCCCAAAGTTTTTGCAACCTCTTCTTGCGTTTGAGCCGGATCTTGATCGAGCAATTCCTCCAATTCGGTATCCATGAACTTTGGCGGCGCGGCCAAAATCACCACTTTTAAAGCGTGCAAACCACTTCTGGCACGTTCGCTCAGCTAGAGCATGCTCACCATAAACTTCCACCAAGATACGATGACTTTCGGCTGCTTTTTTCTTCATATTAAAGAATTCCCCGCAAAAACACATTATTTGGCACGAAATTCGACATTTTCAAGTGTGGTAAAAATATTGGTGTTTACGATTCAAATAAAAAACTTATACTGACGTTTGTGCCTTACGACAGTAGCTCTCCAATGAATGTTTGGAAATGTGGATCGATGGAATAATAATCAAGTTACGCCATCTGTTGTAAAACCGCACGAACTTATCCATAGACCTATAGATTAGATTAGATTAGATTAGATTAGATTAGATTAGATTAGATTAGATTAGATTAGATTAGATTAGATTAGATTAGATTAGATTAGATTAGATTAGATTATATTAGATTAGATTAGATTAGATTATATTAGATTAGATTAGATTAGATTAGATTAGATTAGATTAGATTAGATTAGATTAGATTAGATTAGATTAGATTAGATTAGATTAGATTAGATTAGATTAGATTAGATTAGATTAGATTAGATTAGATTAGATTAGATTAGATTAGATTAGATTAGATTAGATTATATTAGATTAGATTAGATTAGATTATATTAGATTAGATTAGATTAGATTAGATTAGATTAGATTAGATTAGATTAGATTAGATTAGATTAGATTAGATTAGATTAGATTAGATTAGATTAGATTAGATTAGATTAGATCAGATTAGACTAGATTAGATTAAACTAGATTAGATCAAATTAGATTAGATTAGATTAGATTGGAAATTGATGGTAAAACAACCACAAAATATCAGACAAAAGCCTCTCCGACTCGAACTTTTTTGAATAGTTTTGGCGATAAATGGTCCCATAACTCCGTCAGTTTTGGTCGGATTCTGATGAAACTTTGATTGTATGTTAGGTAAGACTCCCCCCTTTCCAAAAATGTACAAATCATGGCAATCGGTTGGAATAATAATCAAGTTACGCCATCTGTTGTAAAACCGCACGAACTTATCCATAGACCTATTTAGATTAGATTAGATCAGATTAGACTAGATTAGATTAAAGTAGATTAGATTAGATTAGATTGGATTAGATTATTGGTCTATGAATAAGTTCGTGCGGTTTTTTTTCGAAATTTGAATTTCGGATCATTCCCATGGCTTTTAAACGCTTGGAAATGGTTGATTGATCAACTCCCAAAGTTTTTGCAACCTCTTCTTGCGTTTGAGCCGGATCTTGATCGAGCAATTCCTCCAATTCGGTATCCATGAACTTTGGCGGCGCGGCCAAAATCACCACTTTTAAAACGTGCAAACCACTTCTGGCACGTTCGCTCAGCTAGAGCATGCTCACCATAAACTTCCACCAAGATACGATGACTTTCGGCTGCTTTTTTCTTCATATTAAAGAATTCCCCGCAAAAACACATTATTTGGCACGAAATTCGACATTTTCAAGTGTGGTAAAAATATTGGTGTTTACGATTCAAATAAAAAACTTATACTGACGTTTGTGCCTTACGAGAGTAGCTCTCCAATGAATGTTTGGAAATGTGGATCGATGGAATAATAATCAAGTTACGCCATCTGTTGTAAAACCGCACGAACTTATCCATAGACCTATAGATTAGATTAGATTAGATTAGATCAGATTAGACTAGATTAGATTCGATTAGATTAGATTAGATTAGATTAGATTAGATTAGATTAGATTAGATTAGATTAGATTAGATTAGATTAGATTAGATTAGATTAGATTAGATTAGATTAGATTAGATTAGATTAGATTAGATTAGATTAGATTAGATTAGATTAGATTAGATTAGATTAGATTAGATTAGATTAGATTAGATTAGATTAGATTAGATTAGATTAGATTAGATCAGATTAGACTAGATTAGATTAAATTAGATTAGATTAGATTAGATTGGAAATTGATGGTAAAACAACCACAAAATATCAGACAAAAGCCTCTCCGACTCGAACTTTTTTGAATAGTTTTGGCGATAAATGGTCCCATAACTCCGTCAGTTTTGGTCGGATTTTGATGAAACTTTGATTGTATGTTAGGTAAGACTCCCCCCTTTCCAAAAATGTACAAATCATGGCAATCGGTTGGAATAATAATCAAGTTACGCCATCTGTTGTAAAACCGCACGAACTTATCCATAGACCTATTTAGATTAGATTAGATCAGATTAGACTAGATTAGATTAGATTAGATTAGATTAGATTAGATTAGATTAGATTAGATTAGATTAGATTAGATTAGATTAGATTATTGGTCTATGAATAAGTTCGTGCGGTTTTTTTTCGAAATTTGAATTTCGGATCATTCCCATGGCTTTTAAACGTTTGGAAATGGTTGATTGATCAACTCCCAAAGTTTTTGCAACCTCTTCTTGCGTTTGAGCCGGATCTTGATCGAGCAATTCCTCCAATTCGGTATCCATGAACTTTGGCGGCGCGGCCAAAATCACCACTTTTAAAACGTGCAAACCACTTCTGGCACGTTCGCTCAGCTAGAGCATGCTCACCATAAACTTCCACCAAGATACGATGACTTTCGGCTGCTTTTTTCTTCATATTAAAGAATTCCCCGCAAAAACACATTATTTGGCACGAAATTCGACATTTTCAAGTGTGGTAAAAATATTGGTGTTTACGATTCAAATAAAAAACTTATACTGACGTTTGTGCCTTACGAGAGTAGCTCTCCAATGAATGTTTGGAAATGTGGATCGATGGAATAATAATCAAGTTACGCCATCTGTTGTAAAACCGCACGAACTTATCCATAGACCTATAGATTAGATTAGATTAGATTAGATCAGATTAGACTAGATTAGATTAGATTAGATTAGAATAGATTAGATTAGATTAGATTAGATTAGATTAGATTAGATTAGATTAGATTAGATTAGATTAGATTAGATTAGATTAGATTAGATTAGATTAGATTAGATTAGATTAGATTAGATTAGATTAGATTAGATTAGATTAGATTAGATTAGATTAGATTAGATTAGATTAGATTAGATTAGATTAGATTAGATTAGATTAGATTAGATTAGATTAGATTAGATCAGATTAGACTAGATTAGATTAAATTAGATTAGATTAGATTAGATTGGAAATTGATGGTAAAACAACCACAAAATATCAGACAAAAGCCTCTCCGACTCGAACTTTTTTGAATAGTTTTGGCCATAAATGGTCCCATAACTCCGTCAGTTTTGGTCGGATTTTGATGAAACTTTGATTGTATGTTAGGTAAGACTCCCCCCTTTCCAAAAATGTACAAATCATGGCAATCGGTTGGAATAATAATCAAGTTACGCCATCTGTTGTAAAACCGCACGAACTTATCCATAGACCTATTTAGATTAGATTAGATCAGATTAGACTAGATTAGATTAGATTAGATTAGATTAGATTAGATTAGATTAGATTAGATTAGATTAGATTAGATTAGATTAGATTAGATTAGATTAGATTAGATTATTGGTCTATGAATAAGTTCGTGCGGTTTTTTTTCGAAATTTGAATTTCGGATCATTCCCATGGCTTTTAAACGTTTGGAAATGGTTGATTGATCAACTCCCAAAGTTTTTGCAACCTCTTCTTGCGTTTGAGCCGGATCTTGATCGAGCAATTCCTCCAATTCGGTATCCATGAACTTTGGCGGCGCGGCCAAAATCACCACTTTTAAAGCGTGCAAACCACTTCTGGCACGTTCGCTCAGCTAGAGCATGCTCACCATAAACTTCCACCAAGATACGATGACTTTCGGCTGCTTTTTTCTTCATATTAAAGAATTCCCCGCAAAAACACATTATTTGGCACGAAATTCGACATTTTCAAGTGTGGTAAAAATATTGGTGTTTACGATTCAAATAAAAAACTTATACTGACGTTTGTGCCTTACGACAGTAGCTCTCCAATGAATGTTTGGAAATGTGGATCGATGGAATAATAATCAAGTTACGCCATCTGTTGTAAAACCGCACGAACTTATCCATAGACCTATAGATTAGATTAGATTAGATTAGATTAGATTAGATTAGATTAGATTAGATTAGATTAGATTAGATTAGATTAGATTAGATTAGATTAGATTAGATTAGATTAGATTAGATTAGATTAGATTAGATTAGATTAGATTAGATTAGATTAGATTAGATTAGATTAGATTAGATTAGATTAGATTAGATTAGATTAGATTAGATTAGATCAGATTAGACTAGATTAGATTAAACTAGATTAGATCAAATTAGATTAGATTAGATTAGATTGGAAATTGATGGTAAAACAACCACAAAATATCAGACAAAAGCCTCTCCGACTCGAACTTTTTTGAATAGTTTTGGCGATAAATGGTCCCATAACTCCGTCAGTTTTGGTCGGATTCTGATGAAACTTTGATTGTATGTTAGGTAAGACTCCCCCCTTTCCAAAAATGTACAAATCATGGCAATCGGTTGGAATAATAATCAAGTTACGCCATCTGTTGTAAAACCGCACGAACTTATCCATAGACCTATTTAGATTAGATTAGATCAGATTAGACTAGATTAGATTAAACTAGATTAGATTAGATTAGATTGGATTAGATTATTCGTCTATGAATAAGTTCGTGCGGTTTTTTTTCGAAATTTGAATTTCGGATCATTCCCATGGCTTTTAAACGCTTGGAAATGGTTGATTGATCAACTCCCAAAGTTTTTGCAACCTCTTCTTGCGTTTGAGCCGGATCTTGATCGAGCAATTCCTCCAATTCGGTATCCATGAACTTTGGCGGCGCGGCCAAAATCACCACTTTTAAAACGTGCAAACCACTTCTGGCACGTTCGCTCAGCTAGAGCATGCTCACCATAAACTTCCACCAAGATACGATGACTTTCGGCTGCTTTTTTCTTCATATTAAAGAATTCCCCGCAAAAACACATTATTTGGCACGAAATTCGACATTTTCAAGTGTGGTAAAAATATTGGTGTTTACGATTCAAATAAAAAACTTATACTGACGTTTGTGCCTTACGAGAGTAGCTCTCCAATGAATGTTTGGAAATGTGGATCGATGGAATAATAATCAAGTTACGCCATCTGTTGTAAAACCGCACGAACTTATCCATAGACCTATAGATTAGATTAGATTAGATTAGATCAGATTAGACTAGATTAGATTAGATTAGATTAGATTAGATTAGATTAGATTAGATTAGATTAGATTAGATTAGATTAGATTAGATTAGACTAGATTAGATTAGATTAGATTAGATTAGATTAGATTAGATTAGATTAGATTAGATTAGATTAGATTAGATTAGATTAGATTAGATTAGATTAGATTAGATTAGATTAGATTAGATTAGATTAGATTAGATTAGATTAGATTAGATTAGATTAGATTAGATTAGATTAGATTAGATTAGATTAGATTAGATTAGATTAGATTAGATTAGATTAGATTAGATTAGATTAGATTAGATTAGATTAGATTAGATTAGATTAGATTAGATTAGATTAGATTAGATTAGATCAGATTAGACTAGATTAGATTAAATTAGATTAGATTAGATTAGATTGGAAATTGATGGTAAAACAACCACAAAATATCAGACAAAAGCCTCTCCGACTCGAACTTTTTTGAATAGTTTTGGCGATAAATGGTCCCATAACTCCGTCAGTTTTGGTCGGATTTTGATGAAACTTTGATTGTATGTTAGGTAAGACTCCCCCCTTTCCAAAAATGTACAAATCATGGCAATCGGTTGGAATAATAATCAAGTTACGCCATCTGTTGTAAAACCGCACGAACTTATCCATAGACCTATTTAGATTAGATTAGATCAGATTAGACTAGATTAGATTAGATTAGATTAGATTAGATTAGATTAGATTAGATTAGATTAGATTAGATTAGATTAGATTAGATTAGATTAGATTAGATTAGATTAGATTAGATTAGATTAGATTAGATTAGATTAGATTAGATTAGATTAGATTAGATTAGATTAGATTAGATTAGATTAGATTAGATTAGATTAGATTAGATTAGATTAGATTAGATTAGATTAGATTAGATTAGATTAGATCAGATTAGACTAGATTAGATTAAATTAGATTAGATTAGATTAGATTGGAAATTGATGGTAAAACAACCACAAAATATCAGACAAAAGCCTCTCCGACTCGAACTTTTTTGAATAGTTTTGGCCATAAATGGTCCCATAACTCCGTCAGTTTTGGTCGGATTTTGATGAAACTTTGATTGTATGTTAGGTAAGACTCCCCCCTTTCCAAAAATGTACAAATCATGGCAATCGGTTGGAATAATAATCAAGTTACGCCATCTGTTGTAAAACCGCACGAACTTATCCATAGACCTATTTAGATTAGATTAGATCAGATTAGACTAGATTAGATTAGATTAGATTAGATTAGATTAGATTAGATTAGATTAGATTAGATTAGATTAGATTAGATTAGATTAGATTAGATTAGATTAGATTAGATTAGATTAGATTAGATTATTGGTCTATGAATAAGTTCGTGCGGTTTTTTTTCGAAATTTGAATTTCGGATCATTCCCATGGCTTTTAAACGTTTGGAAATGGTTGATTGATCAACTCCCAAAGTTTTTGCAACCTCTTCTTGCGTTTGAGCCGGATCTTGATCGAGCAATTCCTCCAATTCGGTATCCATGAACTTTGGCGGCGCGGCCAAAATCACCACTTTTAAAGCGTGCAAACCACTTCTGGCACGTTCGCTCAGCTAGAGCATGCTCACCATAAACTTCCACCAAGATACGATGACTTTCGGCTGCTTTTTTCTTCATATTAAAGAATTCCCCGCAAAAACACATTATTTGGCACGAAATTCGACATTTTCAAGTGTGGTAAAAATATTGGTGTTTACGATTCAAATAAAAAACTTATACTGACGTTTGTGCCTTACGACAGTAGCTCTCCAATGAATGTTTGGAAATGTGGATCGATGGAATAATAATCAAGTTACGCCATCTGTTGTAAAACCGCACGAACTTATCCATAGACCTATAGATTAGATTAGATTAGATTAGATCAGATTAGACTAGATTAGATTCGATTAGATTAGATTAGATTAGATTAGATTAGATTAGATTAGATTAGATTAGATTAGATTAGATTAGATTAGATTAGATTAGATTAGATTAGATTAGATTAGATTAGATTAGATTAGATTAGATTAGATTAGATTAGATTAGATTAGATTAGATTAGATTAGATTAGATTAGATTAGATTAGATTAGATTAGATTAGATTAGATTAGATTAGATTAGATTAGATTAGATTAGATTAGATTAGATTAGATCAGATTAGACTAGATTAGATTAAATTAGATTAGATTAGATTAGATTGGAAATTGATGGTAAAACAACCACAAAATATCAGACAAAAGCCTCTCCGACTCGAACTTTTTTGAATAGTTTTGGCGATAAATGGTCCCATAACTCCGTCAGTTTTGGTCGGATTTTGATGAAACTTTGATTGTATGTTAGGTAAGACTCCCCCCTTTCCAAAAATGTACAAATCATGGCAATCGGTTGGAATAATAATCAAGTTACGCCATCTGTTGTAAAACCGCACGAACTTATCCATAGACCTATTTAGATTAGATTAGATCAGATTAGACTAGATTAGATTAGATTAGATTAGATTAGATTAGATTAGATTAGATTAGATTAGATTAGATTAGATTAGATTAGATTATTGGTCTATGAATAAGTTCGTGCGGTTTTTTTTCGAAATTTGAATTTCGGATCATTCCCATGGCTTTTAAACGTTTGGAAATGGTTGATTGATCAACTCCCAAAGTTTTTGCAACCTCTTCTTGCGTTTGAGCCGGATCTTGATCGAGCAATTCCTCCAATTCGGTATCCATGAACTTTGGCGGCGCGGCCAAAATCACCACTTTTAAAACGTGCAAACCACTTCTGGCACGTTCGCTCAGCTAGAGCATGCTCACCATAAACTTCCACCAAGATACGATGACTTTCGGCTGCTTTTTTCTTCATATTAAAGAATTCCCCGCAAAAACACATTATTTGGCACGAAATTCGACATTTTCAAGTGTGGTAAAAATATTGGTGTTTACGATTCAAATAAAAAACTTATACTGACGTTTGTGCCTTACGAGAGTAGCTCTCCAATGAATGTTTGGAAATGTGGATCGATGGAATAATAATCAAGTTACGCCATCTGTTGTAAAACCGCACGAACTTATCCATAGACCTATAGATTAGATTAGATTAGATTAGATCAGATTAGACTAGATTAGATTAGATTAGATTAGAATAGATTAGATTAGATTAGATTAGATTAGATTAGATTAGATTAGATTAGATTAGATTAGATTAGATTAGATTAGATTAGATTAGATTAGATTAGATTAGATTAGATTAGATTAGATTAGATTAGATTAGATTAGATTAGATTAGATTAGATTAGATTAGATTAGATTAGATTAGATTAGATTAGATTAGATTAGATTAGATTAGATTAGATTAGATTAGATTAGATTAGATCAGATTAGACTAGATTAGATTAAATTAGATTAGATTAGATTAGATTGGAAATTGATGGTAAAACAACCACAAAATATCAGACAAAAGCCTCTCCGACTCGAACTTTTTTGAATAGTTTTGGCCATAAATGGTCCCATAACTCCGTCAGTTTTGGTCGGATTTTGATGAAACTTTGATTGTATGTTAGGTAAGACTCCCCCCTTTCCAAAAATGTACAAATCATGGCAATCGGTTGGAATAATAATCAAGTTACGCCATCTGTTGTAAAACCGCACGAACTTATCCATAGACCTATTTAGATTAGATTAGATCAGATTAGACTAGATTAGATTAGATTAGATTAGATTAGATTAGATCAGATTAGACTAGATTAGATTAGATTAGATTAGAATAGATTAGATTAGATTAGATTAGATTAGATTAGATTAGATTAGATTAGATTAGATTAGATTAGATTAGATTAGATTAGATTAGATTAGATTAGATTAGATTAGATTAGATTAGATTAGATTAGATTAGATTAGATTAGATTAGATTAGATTAGATTAGATTAGATTAGATTAGATTAGATTAGATTAGATCAGATTAGACTAGATTAGATTAAATTAGATTAGATTAGATTAGATTGGAAATTGATGGTAAAACAACCACAAAATATCAGACAAAAGCCTCTCCGACTCGAACTTTTTTGAATAGTTTTGGCCATAAATGGTCCCATAACTCCGTCAGTTTTGGTCGGATTTTGATGAAACTTTGATTGTATGTTAGGTAAGACTCCCCCCTTTCCAAAAATGTACAAATCATGGCAATCGGTTGGAATAATAATCAAGTTACGCCATCTGTTGTAAAACCGCACGAACTTATCCATAGACCTATTTAGATTAGATTAGATCAGATTAGACTAGATTAGATTAGATTAGATTAGATTAGATTAGATTAGATTAGATTAGATTAGATTAGATTAGATTAGATTATTGGTCTATGAATAAGTTCGTGCGGTTTTTTTTCGAAATTTGAATTTCGGATCATTCCCATGGCTTTTAAACGTTTGGAAATGGTTGATTGATCAACTCCCAAAGTTTTTGCAACCTCTTCTTGCGTTTGAGCCGGATCTTGATCGAGCAATTCCTCCAATTCGGTATCCATGAACTTTGGCGGCGCGGCCAAAATCACCACTTTTAAAGCGTGCAAACCACTTCTGGCACGTTCGCTCAGCTAGAGCATGCTCACCATAAACTTCCACCAAGATACGATGACTTTCGGCTGCTTTTTTCTTCATATTAAAGAATTCCCCGCAAAAACACATTATTTGGCACGAAATTCGACATTTTCAAGTGTGGTAAAAATATTGGTGTTTACGATTCAAATAAAAAACTTATACTGACGTTTGTGCCTTACGACAGTAGCTCTCCAATGAATGTTTGGAAATGTGGATCGATGGAATAATAATCAAGTTACGCCATCTGTTGTAAAACCGCACGAACTTATCCATAGACCTATAGATTAGATTAGATTAGATTAGATTAGATTAGATTAGATTAGATTAGATTAGATTAGATTAGATTAGATTAGATTAGATTAGATTAGATTAGATTAGATTAGATTAGATTATATTAGATTAGATTAGATTAGATTATATTAGATTAGATTAGATTAGATTAGATTAGATTAGATTAGATTAGATTAGATTAGATTAGATTAGATTAGATTAGATTAGATTAGATTAGATTAGATTAGATTAGATTAGATTAGATTATATTAGATTAGATTAGATTAGATTATATTAGATTAGATTAGATTAGATTAGATTAGATTAGATTAGATTAGATTAGATTAGATTAGATTAGATTAGATTAGATTAGATTAGATTAGATTAGATTAGATTAGATTAGATTAGATTAGATTAGATTAGATTAGATTAGATTAGATCAGATTAGACTAGATTAGATTAAACTAGATTAGATCAAATTAGATTAGATTAGATTAGATTGGAAATTGATGGTAAAACAACCACAAAATATCAGACAAAAGCCTCTCCGACTCGAACTTTTTTGAATAGTTTTGGCGATAAATGGTCCCATAACTCCGTCAGTTTTGGTCGGATTCTGATGAAACTTTGATTGTATGTTAGGTAAGACTCCCCCCTTTCCAAAAATGTACAAATCATGGCAATCGGTTGGAATAATAATCAAGTTACGCCATCTGTTGTAAAACCGCACGAACTTATCCATAGACCTATTTAGATTAGATTAGATCAGATTAGACTAGATTAGATTAAAGTAGATTAGATTAGATTAGATTGGATTAGATTATTGGTCTATGAATAAGTTCGTGCGGTTTTTTTTCGAAATTTGAATTTCGGATCATTCCCATGGCTTTTAAACGCTTGGAAATGGTTGATTGATCAACTCCCAAAGTTTTTGCAACCTCTTCTTGCGTTTGAGCCGGATCTTGATCGAGCAATTCCTCCAATTCGGTATCCATGAACTTTGGCGGCGCGGCCAAAATCACCACTTTTAAAACGTGCAAACCACTTCTGGCACGTTCGCTCAGCTAGAGCATGCTCACCATAAACTTCCACCAAGATACGATGACTTTCGGCTGCTTTTTTCTTCATATTAAAGAATTCCCCGCAAAAACACATTATTTGGCACGAAATTCGACATTTTCAAGTGTGGTAAAAATATTGGTGTTTACGATTCAAATAAAAAACTTATACTGACGTTTGTGCCTTACGAGAGTAGCTCTCCAATGAATGTTTGGAAATGTGGATCGATGGAATAATAATCAAGTTACGCCATCTGTTGTAAAACCGCACGAACTTATCCATAGACCTATAGATTAGATTAGATTAGATTAGATCAGATTAGACTAGATTAGATTCGATTAGATTAGATTAGATTAGATTAGATTAGATTAGATTAGATTAGATTAGATTAGATTAGATTAGATTAGATTAGATTAGATTAGATTAGATTAGATTAGATTAGATTAGATTAGATTAGATTAGATTAGATTAGATTAGATTAGATTAGATTAGATTAGATTAGATTAGATTAGATTAGATTAGATTAGATTAGATTAGATTAGATTAGATTAGATTAGATTAGATTAGATTAGATTAGATTAGATTAGATCAGATTAGACTAGATTAGATTAAATTAGATTAGATTAGATTAGATTGGAAATTGATGGTAAAACAACCACAAAATATCAGACAAAAGCCTCTCCGACTCGAACTTTTTTGAATAGTTTTGGCGATAAATGGTCCCATAACTCCGTCAGTTTTGGTCGGATTTTGATGAAACTTTGATTGTATGTTAGGTAAGACTCCCCCCTTTCCAAAAATGTACAAATCATGGCAATCGGTTGGAATAATAATCAAGTTACGCCATCTGTTGTAAAACCGCACGAACTTATCCATAGACCTATTTAGATTAGATTAGATCAGATTAGACTAGATTAGATTAGATTAGATTAGATTAGATTAGATTAGATTAGATTAGATTAGATTAGATTAGATTAGATTAGATTATTGGTCTATGAATAAGTTCGTGCGGTTTTTTTTCGAAATTTGAATTTCGGATCATTCCCATGGCTTTTAAACGTTTGGAAATGGTTGATTGATCAACTCCCAAAGTTTTTGCAACCTCTTCTTGCGTTTGAGCCGGATCTTGATCGAGCAATTCCTCCAATTCGGTATCCATGAACTTTGGCGGCGCGGCCAAAATCACCACTTTTAAAACGTGCAAACCACTTCTGGCACGTTCGCTCAGCTAGAGCATGCTCACCATAAACTTCCACCAAGATACGATGACTTTCGGCTGCTTTTTTCTTCATATTAAAGAATTCCCCGCAAAAACACATTATTTGGCACGAAATTCGACATTTTCAAGTGTGGTAAAAATATTGGTGTTTACGATTCAAATAAAAAACTTATACTGACGTTTGTGCCTTACGAGAGTAGCTCTCCAATGAATGTTTGGAAATGTGGATCGATGGAATAATAATCAAGTTACGCCATCTGTTGTAAAACCGCACGAACTTATCCATAGACCTATAGATTAGATTAGATTAGATTAGATCAGATTAGACTAGATTAGATTAGATTAGATTAGAATAGATTAGATTAGATTAGATTAGATTAGATTAGATTAGATTAGATTAGATTAGATTAGATTAGATTAGATTAGATTAGATTAGATTAGATTAGATTAGATTAGATTAGATTAGATTAGATTAGATTAGATTAGATTAGATTAGATTAGATTAGATTAGATTAGATTAGATCAGATTAGACTAGATTAGATTAAATTAGATTAGATTAGATTAGATTGGAAATTGATGGTAAAACAACCACAAAATATCAGACAAAAGCCTCTCCGACTCGAACTTTTTTGAATAGTTTTGGCGATAAATGGTCCCATAACTCCGTCAGTTTTGGTCGGATTTTGATGAAACTTTGATTGTATGTTAGGTAAGACTCCCCCCTTTCCAAAAATGTACAAATCATGGCAATCGGTTGGAATAATAATCAAGTTACGCCATCTGTTGTAAAACCGCACGAACTTATCCATAGACCTATTTAGATTAGATTAGATCAGATTAGACTAGATTAGATTAGATTAGATTAGATTAGATTAGATTAGATTAGATTAGATTAGATTAGATTAGATTAGATTAGATTAGATTAGATTAGATTATTGGTCTATGAATAAGTTCGTGCGGTTTTTTTTCGAAATTTGAATTTCGGATCATTCCCATGGCTTTTAAACGTTTGGAAATGGTTGATTGATCAACTCCCAAAGTTTTTGCAAACTCTTCTTGCGTTTGAGCCGGATCTTGATCGAGCAATTCCTCCAATTCGGTATCCATGAACTTTGGCGGCGCGGCCAAAATCACCACTTTTAAAACGTGCAAACCACTTCTGGCACGTTCGCTCAGCTAGAGCATGCTCACCATAAACTTCCACCAAGATACGATGACTTTCGGCTGCTTTTTTCTTCATATTAAAGAATTCCCCGCAAAAACACATTATTTGGCACGAAATTCGACATTTTCAAGTGTGGTAAAAATATTGGTGTTTACGATTCAAATAAAAAACTTATACTGACGTTTGTGCCTTACGAGAGTAGCTCTCCAATGAATGTTTGGAAATGTGGATCGATGGAATAATAATCAAGTTACGCCATCTGTTGTAAAACCGCACGAACTTATCCATAGACCTATAGATTAGATTAGATTAGATTAGATCAGATTAGACTAGATTAGATTAGATTAGATTAGAATAGATTAGATTAGATTAGATTAGATTAGATTAGATTAGATTAGATTAGATTAGATTAGATTAGATTAGATTAGATTAGATTAGATTAGATTAGATTAGATTAGATTAGATTAGATTAGATTAGATTAGATTAGATTAGATTAGATTAGATTAGATTAGATTAGATTAGATTAGATTAGATTAGATCAGATTAGACTAGATTAGATTAAATTAGATTAGATTAGATTAGATTGGAAATTGATGGTAAAACAACCACAAAATATCAGACAAAAGCCTCTCCGACTCGAACTTTTTTGAATAGTTTTGGCCATAAATGGTCCCATAACTCCGTCAGTTTTGGTCGGATTTTGATGAAACTTTGATTGTATGTTAGGTAAGACTCCCCCCTTTCCAAAAATGTACAAATCATGGCAATCGGTTGGAATAATAATCAAGTTACGCCATCTGTTGTAAAACCGCACGAACTTATCCATAGACCTATTTAGATTAGATTAGATCAGATTAGACTAGATTAGATTAGATTAGATTAGATTAGATTAGATTAGATTAGATTAGATTAGATTAGATTAGATTAGATTAGATTAGATTATTGGTCTATGAATAAGTTCGTGCGGTTTTTTTTCGAAATTTGAATTTCGGATCATTCCCATGGCTTTTAAACGTTTGGAAATGGTTGATTGATCAACTCCCAAAGTTTTTGCAACCTCTTCTTGCGTTTGAGCCGGATCTTGATCGAGCAATTCCTCCAATTCGGTATCCATGAACTTTGGCGGCGCGGCCAAAATCACCACTTTTAAAGCGTGCAAACCACTTCTGGCACGTTCGCTCAGCTAGAGCATGCTCACCATAAACTTCCACCAAGATACGATGACTTTCGGCTGCTTTTTTCTTCATATTAAAGAATTCCCCGCAAAAACACATTATTTGGCACGAAATTCGACATTTTCAAGTGTGGTAAAAATATTGGTGTTTACGATTCAAATAAAAAACTTATACTGACGTTTGTGCCTTACGACAGTAGCTCTCCAATGAATGTTTGGAAATGTGGATCGATGGAATAATAATCAAGTTACGCCATCTGTTGTAAAACCGCACGAACTTATCCATAGACCTATAGATTAGATTAGATTAGATTAGATTAGATTAGATTAGATTAGATTAGATTAGATTAGATTAGATTAGATTAGATTAGATTAGATTAGATTAGATTAGATTAGATTAGATTAGATTAGATTAGATTAGATTAGATTAGATTAGATTAGATTAGATTAGATTAGATTAGATCAGATTAGACTAGATTAGATTAAACTAGATTAGATCAAATTAGATTAGATTAGATTAGATTGGAAATTGATGGTAAAACAACCACAAAATATCAGACAAAAGCCTCTCCGACTCGAACTTTTTTGAATAGTTTTGGCGATAAATGGTCCCATAACTCCGTCAGTTTTGGTCGGATTCTGATGAAACTTTGATTGTATGTTAGGTAAGACTCCCCCCTTTCCAAAAATGTACAAATCATGGCAATCGGTTGGAATAATAATCAAGTTACGCCATCTGTTGTAAAACCGCACGAACTTATCCATAGACCTATTTAGATTAGATTAGATCAGATTAGACTAGATTAGATTAAACTAGATTAGATTAGATTAGATTGGATTAGATTATTGGTCTATGAATAAGTTCGTGCGGTTTTTTTTCGAAATTTGAATTTCGGATCATTCCCATGGCTTTTAAACGCTTGGAAATGGTTGATTGATCAACTCCCAAAGTTTTTGCAACCTCTTCTTGCGTTTGAGCCGGATCTTGATCGAGCAATTCCTCCAATTCGGTATCCATGAACTTTGGCGGCGCGGCCAAAATCACCACTTTTAAAACGTGCAAACCACTTCTGGCACGTTCGCTCAGCTAGAGCATGCTCACCATAAACTTCCACCAAGATACGATGACTTTCGGCTGCTTTTTTCTTCATATTAAAGAATTCCCCGCAAAAACACATTATTTGGCACGAAATTCGACATTTTCAAGTGTGGTAAAAATATTGGTGTTTACGATTCAAATAAAAAACTTATACTGACGTTTGTGCCTTACGAGAGTAGCTCTCCAATGAATGTTTGGAAATGTGGATCGATGGAATAATAATCAAGTTACGCCATCTGTTGTAAAACCGCACGAACTTATCCATAGACCTATAGATTAGATTAGATTAGATTAGATCAGATTAGACTAGATTAGATTAGATTAGATTAGAATAGATTAGATTAGATTAGATTAGATTAGATTAGATTAGATTAGATTAGATTAGATTAGATTAGATTAGATTAGATTAGATTAGATTAGATTAGATTAGATTAGATTAGATTAGATTAGATTAGATTAGATTAGATTAGATTAGATTAGATTAGATTAGATTAGATTAGATCAGATTAGACTAGATTAGATTAAATTAGATTAGATTAGATTAGATTGGAAATTGATGGTAAAACAACCACAAAATATCAGACAAAAGCCTCTCCGACTCGAACTTTTTTGAATAGTTTTGGCGATAAATGGTCCCATAACTCCGTCAGTTTTGGTCGGATTTTGATGAAACTTTGATTGTATGTTAGGTAAGACTCCCCCCTTTCCAAAAATGTACAAATCATGGCAATCGGTTGGAATAATAATCAAGTTACGCCATCTGTTGTAAAACCGCACGAACTTATCCATAGACCTATTTAGATTAGATTAGATCAGATTAGACTAGATTAGATTAGATTAGATTAGATTAGATTAGATTAGATTAGATTAGATTAGATTAGATTAGATTAGATTAGATTAGATTAGATTAGATTATTGGTCTATGAATAAGTTCGTGCGGTTTTTTTTCGAAATTTGAATTTCGGATCATTCCCATGGCTTTTAAACGTTTGGAAATGGTTGATTGATCAACTCCCAAAGTTTTTGCAAACTCTTCTTGCGTTTGAGCCGGATCTTGATCGAGCAATTCCTCCAATTCGGTATCCATGAACTTTGGCGGCGCGGCCAAAATCACCACTTTTAAAACGTGCAAACCACTTCTGGCACGTTCGCTCAGCTAGAGCATGCTCACCATAAACTTCCACCAAGATACGATGACTTTCGGCTGCTTTTTTCTTCATATTAAAGAATTCCCCGCAAAAACACATTATTTGGCACGAAATTCGACATTTTCAAGTGTGGTAAAAATATTGGTGTTTACGATTCAAATAAAAAACTTATACTGACGTTTGTGCCTTACGAGAGTAGCTCTCCAATGAATGTTTGGAAATGTGGATCGATGGAATAATAATCAAGTTACGCCATCTGTTGTAAAACCGCACGAACTTATCCATAGACCTATAGATTAGATTAGATTAGATTAGATCAGATTAGACTAGATTAGATTAGATTAGATTAGAATAGATTAGATTAGATTAGATTAGATTAGATTAGATTAGATTAGATTAGATTAGATTAGATTAGATTAGATTAGATTAGATTAGATTAGATTAGATTAGATTAGATTAGATTAGATTAGATTAGATTAGATTAGATTAGATTAGATTAGATTAGATTAGATTAGATTAGATTAGATTAGATTAGATTAGATCAGATTAGACTAGATTAGATTAAATTAGATTAGATTAGATTAGATTGGAAATTGATGGTAAAACAACCACAAAATATCAGACAAAAGCCTCTCCGACTCGAACTTTTTTGAATAGTTTTGGCCATAAATGGTCCCATAACTCCGTCAGTTTTGGTCGGATTTTGATGAAACTTTGATTGTATGTTAGGTAAGACTCCCCCCTTTCCAAAAATGTACAAATCATGGCAATCGGTTGGAATAATAATCAAGTTACGCCATCTGTTGTAAAACCGCACGAACTTATCCATAGACCTATTTAGATTAGATTAGATCAGATTAGACTAGATTAGATTAGATTAGATTAGATTAGATTAGATTAGATTAGATTAGATTAGATTAGATTAGATTAGATTAGATTAGATTATTGGTCTATGAATAAGTTCGTGCGGTTTTTTTTCGAAATTTGAATTTCGGATCATTCCCATGGCTTTTAAACGTTTGGAAATGGTTGATTGATCAACTCCCAAAGTTTTTGCAACCTCTTCTTGCGTTTGAGCCGGATCTTGATCGAGCAATTCCTCCAATTCGGTATCCATGAACTTTGGCGGCGCGGCCAAAATCACCACTTTTAAAGCGTGCAAACCACTTCTGGCACGTTCGCTCAGCTAGAGCATGCTCACCATAAACTTCCACCAAGATACGATGACTTTCGGCTGCTTTTTTCTTCATATTAAAGAATTCCCCGCAAAAACACATTATTTGGCACGAAATTCGACATTTTCAAGTGTGGTAAAAATATTGGTGTTTACGATTCAAATAAAAAACTTATACTGACGTTTGTGCCTTACGACAGTAGCTCTCCAATGAATGTTTGGAAATGTGGATCGATGGAATAATAATCAAGTTACGCCATCTGTTGTAAAACCGCACGAACTTATCCATAGACCTATAGATTAGATTAGATTAGATTAGATTAGATTAGATTAGATTAGATTAGATTAGATTAGATTAGATTAGATTAGATTAGATTAGATTAGATTAGATTAGATTAGATTAGATTAGATTAGATTAGATTAGATTAGATTAGATTAGATTAGATCAGATTAGACTAGATTAGATTAAACTAGATTAGATCAAATTAGATTAGATTAGATTAGATTGGAAATTGATGGTAAAACAACCACAAAATATCAGACAAAAGCCTCTCCGACTCGAACTTTTTTGAATAGTTTTGGCGATAAATGGTCCCATAACTCCGTCAGTTTTGGTCGGATTCTGATGAAACTTTGATTGTATGTTAGGTAAGACTCCCCCCTTTCCAAAAATGTACAAATCATGGCAATCGGTTGGAATAATAATCAAGTTACGCCATCTGTTGTAAAACCGCACGAACTTATCCATAGACCTATTTAGATTAGATTAGATCAGATTAGACTAGATTAGATTAAACTAGATTAGATTAGATTAGATTGGATTAGATTATTGGTCTATGAATAAGTTCGTGCGGTTTTTTTTCGAAATTTGAATTTCGGATCATTCCCATGGCTTTTAAACGCTTGGAAATGGTTGATTGATCAACTCCCAAAGTTTTTGCAACCTCTTCTTGCGTTTGAGCCGGATCTTGATCGAGCAATTCCTCCAATTCGGTATCCATGAACTTTGGCGGCGCGGCCAAAATCACCACTTTTAAAACGTGCAAACCACTTCTGGCACGTTCGCTCAGCTAGAGCATGCTCACCATAAACTTCCACCAAGATACGATGACTTTCGGCTGCTTTTTTCTTCATATTAAAGAATTCCCCGCAAAAACACATTATTTGGCACGAAATTCGACATTTTCAAGTGTGGTAAAAATATTGGTGTTTACGATTCAAATAAAAAACTTATACTGACGTTTGTGCCTTACGAGAGTAGCTCTCCAATGAATGTTTGGAAATGTGGATCGATGGAATAATAATCAAGTTACGCCATCTGTTGTAAAACCGCACGAACTTATCCATAGACCTATAGATTAGATTAGATTAGATTAGATCAGATTAGACTAGATTAGATTAGATTAGATTAGATTAGATTAGATTAGATTAGATTAGATTAGATTAGATTAGATTAGATTAGATTAGACTAGATTAGATTAGATTAGATTAGATTAGATTAGATTAGATTAGATTAGATTAGATTAGATTAGATTAGATTAGATTAGATTAGATTAGATTAGATTAGATTAGATTAGATTAGATTAGATTAGATTAGATTAGATTAGATTAGATTAGATTAGATTAGATTAGATTAGATTAGATTAGATTAGATTAGATTAGATTAGATCAGATTAGACTAGATTAGATTAGATTAGATTAGATTAGATTAGATTAGATTAGATTAGATTAGATTAGATTAGATTAGATTAGATTAGATTAGATTAGATTAGATTAGATTAGATTAGATTAGATTAGATTAGATTAGATTAGATTAGATTAGATTAGATTAGATTAGATTAGATTAGATTAGATTAGATTAGATTAGATTAGATTAGATTAGATTAGATTAGATTAGATTAGATTAGATTAGATCAGATTAGACTAGATTAGATTAAATTAGATTAGATTAGATTAGATTGGAAATTGATGGTAAAACAACCACAAAATATCAGACAAAAGCCTCTCCGACTCGAACTTTTTTGAATAGTTTTGGCGATAAATGGTCCCATAACTCCGTCAGTTTTGGTCGGATTTTGATGAAACTTTGATTGTATGTTAGGTAAGACTCCCCCCTTTCCAAAAATGTACAAATCATGGCAATCGGTTGGAATAATAATCAAGTTACGCCATCTGTTGTAAAACCGCACGAACTTATCCATAGACCTATTTAGATTAGATTAGATCAGATTAGACTAGATTAGATTAGATTAGATTAGATTAGATTAGATTAGATTAGATTAGATTAGATTAGATTAGATTAGATTAGATTATTGGTCTATGAATAAGTTCGTGCGGTTTTTTTTCGAAATTTGAATTTCGGATCATTCCCATGGCTTTTAAACGTTTGGAAATGGTTGATTGATCAACTCCCAAAGTTTTTGCAACCTCTTCTTGCGTTTGAGCCGGATCTTGATCGAGCAATTCCTCCAATTCGGTATCCATGAACTTTGGCGGCGCGGCCAAAATCACCACTTTTAAAACGTGCAAACCACTTCTGGCACGTTCGCTCAGCTAGAGCATGCTCACCATAAACTTCCACCAAGATACGATGACTTTCGGCTGCTTTTTTCTTCATATTAAAGAATTCCCCGCAAAAACACATTATTTGGCACGAAATTCGACATTTTCAAGTGTGGTAAAAATATTGGTGTTTACGATTCAAATAAAAAACTTATACTGACGTTTGTGCCTTACGAGAGTAGCTCTCCAATGAATGTTTGGAAATGTGGATCGATGGAATAATAATCAAGTTACGCCATCTGTTGTAAAACCGCACGAACTTATCCATAGACCTATAGATTAGATTAGATTAGATTAGATCAGATTAGACTAGATTAGATTAGATTAGATTAGAATAGATTAGATTAGATTAGATTAGATTAGATTAGATTAGATTAGATTAGATTAGATTAGATTAGATTAGATTAGATTAGATTAGATTAGATTAGATTAGATTAGATTAGATTAGATTAGATTAGATTAGATTAGATTAGATTAGATTAGATTAGATTAGATTAGATTAGATTAGATTAGATTAGATTAGATTAGATCAGATTAGACTAGATTAGATTAAATTAGATTAGATTAGATTAGATTGGAAATTGATGGTAAAACAACCACAAAATATCAGACAAAAGCCTCTCCGACTCGAACTTTTTTGAATAGTTTTGGCCATAAATGGTCCCATAACTCCGTCAGTTTTGGTCGGATTTTGATGAAACTTTGATTGTATGTTAGGTAAGACTCCCCCCTTTCCAAAAATGTACAAATCATGGCAATCGGTTGGAATAATAATCAAGTTACGCCATCTGTTGTAAAACCGCACGAACTTATCCATAGACCTATTTAGATTAGATTAGATCAGATTAGACTAGATTAGATTAGATTAGATTAGATTAGATTAGATTAGATTAGATTAGATTAGATTAGATTAGATTAGATTAGATTAGATTATTGGTCTATGAATAAGTTCGTGCGGTTTTTTTTCGAAATTTGAATTTCGGATCATTCCCATGGCTTTTAAACGTTTGGAAATGGTTGATTGATCAACTCCCAAAGTTTTTGCAACCTCTTCTTGCGTTTGAGCCGGATCTTGATCGAGCAATTCCTCCAATTCGGTATCCATGAACTTTGGCGGCGCGGCCAAAATCACCACTTTTAAAGCGTGCAAACCACTTCTGGCACGTTCGCTCAGCTAGAGCATGCTCACCATAAACTTCCACCAAGATACGATGACTTTCGGCTGCTTTTTTCTTCATATTAAAGAATTCCCCGCAAAAACACATTATTTGGCACGAAATTCGACATTTTCAAGTGTGGTAAAAATATTGGTGTTTACGATTCAAATAAAAAACTTATACTGACGTTTGTGCCTTACGACAGTAGCTCTCCAATGAATGTTTGGAAATGTGGA